>NW_025336386.1:1065202-1184160 GCF_004798865.1 Varanus komodoensis
CAAAGAACAGTGCAGGGGAGAACACTAACCTAGGTGCGGGGGGGGGGGGGGTATTTGGTGGGGGGGAGAGTCCAAACGGTAATCATGGGAGGGGGGCTGTGCGGGGGGGGGGGGGGGGGGGATGGCCTTGATCGCGATCGTGCTTGTGCAGGGAAGATGGGCGCAGTTGTGGTCATCCCCTGATGCGGAGTTCACAACCTGAGGCAAAATTTGGGACCAGGCTTGGGACCTGGATACATAAAGGAACGCCTTCTTCCCTATTTGCCCTCCCACCCCCTTAAGATCGGCAGCAGAAGCCCTCCTCCGGGAACCCTCCGGGAAAGATGTTAGGAGACAGAGCACCCAGAGGAGGCCTTCTCTGCAGTGGCGCCCCGTCTTTGGGATGCGCTTCCCAGAGAGGTCCACCTGGCGCCGTCATTATATGCTTTTCGGTGCCAAGTCAAGACTTTTTATTTAACCAATATTTTAAAGTTAATCAATTTTAATGGCATATTTATTTATTTAACTCATTTTAACTATGTTATTTTATACTGTCGTGCTATAGCCAATTTATTTATTTGTTTAGGATTGGTGGGTTTTAATGTTTGTAAACCACCCAGAGAGCCCTCTGCACTATTAGGGTAGTATATAAATGTAAATAATAAATAAATATCCCCCCCCCCGAATTTCTGTTTGTTACCCGAATTGCGTTCGTGAGCCAAGGTACCACTGCACTTGGCTCAGTCATCAAGTCAAAGGAAAACAGACTTGGAAGGGCAGCAATGAAGAAACTGGGAAAGATAATCAAGTGCAAGGGTGCTTTACTAGAGACCAAAGATCACTGTGTTTGAGTGTGAAAGCCGGATGGAGAGGAAAGCTAACAGAAAGTAAAATGCTGCTTGGAACATGGTGCTAAAAGAGAGTTTTGCAAATACCCTGGACTGACAAGTTAGGCTTAGATAGAATCAAAGCAGATCTTTTCCTGGGAGCAAAAATGACAAAACTAAAGCTGTCATACTTTGTGCACATGAGAAGGCAAGTCCCACTGGAGAAGACCTGCAGGTACGTGAGGGGGCGTCACACGGAGGTGGGTAGAGACCTGTTCTCCCCTGCAGAGGAAGGCAGGACATGCGCCAACGGAGCCAAGCTCAGGGAGCCAAGGTTCCCTTTGGATGCCAGGAAGCACTTCCTGACGGTCGGGACCCCGAGGGTGTGCAATGGGCTTCCCCGGGGGGGTGCTTGAGGCCCCATCGGTGCGGGTGTTCAAAAATAGGCTGGACGTGCACATGGCGGGCATGTCGTGAGCGGAGTCAGCTGGAGCCGGGGGTCAGACTAGATGGCCCAGGAGGACCCTTCTGACTCGCTCTGTTTCTATGTTACTAAGACAGTCCTGCTAGGGGAAAGTCAAAGGTGGAAGAAGAAAAGGAAGACCAGATATGAGAAGGATCAATCCCATAAAGGAAGCCACAGGCTCAGGTTTACAGGAGCTGAGCAAGGCTGGTGAAGGACAGTTTTTGGAGAGCTTTCATTCATGGGGTCACCAGAAGTCAGAGATCACTTGATGGCCCATAGCAGCAACAACAACAGCAACAACAACGGTTTCCTTCATTCTTGGCTCCATTTCTTTTAATCCAGATGCTTTCACTGAGGCTGCTAAGCTCATTGCCTTGTATTTCTGTGCAGAGATATGTATCTTTACAATACAGCACCTCCCTGTCTGCTCCTCCTGTTCTCCGTGAACAAGTCAGACCATTAAATTCCTGAAGTCCCATCATGAGAGACACCCCACCAAGTCTCCGTCACACCCATCCATCTGAACCTCGTTCGTGTTACAAGCCAGCTGTTTGGGTTATTGAGGTGTCCCTTACCCAGTGGCAGAAGTTCAATGACAAGTTTGGGGTACGCGATATCAGAGCATCCGGACGGGTTGCCACAGATCTCTTTGCAGAGATTGGGATCAGCACAGGCCACTAGATCTGGAACGAGGCAGCGGAAGGCGTGTGTGAATAGCGGCCACGTAGGCAGAGCGCTAAATGGGGGAAGGACAGTTGCTGCACACACGGGTAATCTCCTAAGCCCTCCAACGTGACCCCATATATATATGGGGAGAGGGAGGGGCTCTCCGTGTGGGGCCCTCCTCAACCAACCTGAGACTTTCCCTACCACATTTGCACGCTGCGATTCGAGAAATGTCGGTCTGGTTTATACCACAGGGGTCATTCCAAAGTATTGCTATGTTCGGGAACAGGAAAGACTAGCTATGTGATAGTAAAATATATGTTTTCATTTATGCATATTTACTTATTAAAATTTTGTATACTGTTCGCTCAGCCATGTTGGGTCTCTGAATGGTCTTCTCTCAGTGAAATCCCAAACATAATACAATATATTAAAACAGTGTAACGATCTGTAAACATTCCAATTGAACAATAAGTAAAACAAACGGTACACTTGGCAAAGTAATTAAACAAATGGATAAACATGAAATCCTGATCAACACAGATAAAAACAAGGACAGAAGCAAAAAGTAAAGTTAACACCTGACTACATATGTCAATAAGATGTTGCTTAAACATTAAAGGACTGAGCGAATAGAGAAGTTTTTGGCCGCCAACAGACGTATTTCTCTGGGGAGTGAACTCCAAAAACAAGGTGCCACTGCCAACGAGGCCCTTCCCAGTAGCTGCCCTCTTCCTAGCCTTTAAAGGCGGCTCCTGGAGAAGGCCCTCCATAGGTACAGATTTGAGTTGAATAAAGGAGTAAAAACATTAAAAGAAATTCTCGTAAATATCCCACACCTGAACACAAATCATTTCACACTGTTCTATGCCCCTAATCTGTTTTCTAGATAAATAAACAAGGCAGACTATTCTCTTTTTAAAAATCAGGACTAACTTGTTCACCTTTACAGATAGAGAGGGAATTTTATTACCATAACAATTGCTCCTGTACTCCAGTGTGCGTGTGTGCTTGTGCCACTTTAATCTTTTAGTGCAGGGAAAAGGCTCCCTGCCCCAGAACCCTCTTTGCCCACGGCCATCCGGAGCGGCATCTCCAGGCAGCAGGGCCCTGGCTGTCTCGCCTTACCTGGGAAGAGAATGCGGCTGATCATGCCAGGCAGAACCATCACAAAGAAGGGCAGGATTTTCAGGCAGGAAGCCAGCAGGGCGCCCCCTTTGGCATGGGACAGGTTCTTGGCTGCAAGAGACCTTTGAACAATGACCTGCAAAGCAAGGAGACGCTTGTCGTTTTTCGCGGAACTCTAAATGCACAGACTTGCAAGTCTAGGGCCTTCAAACAAAAAGCTGCACAAGTTACTTGATTTTCAGCACCAGGCTAAGACCTTTTTATTTAAACAATATTTTAACAGTGTTTAATATTAACTATAGGTTTTAATTTGCAGCCGGAATGAATTGGATTTTTAATCTGTATATTTCATATTTTATATTTTTTGTACCATGTTTGTTTATTTATGTAAGCCGTCCCGAGGCGTTAAGCAATGGGACGGCATACAAAAACGCTAAATAAATAAATAAATAAATAAATAAATAAATAAATGGCAGTATTTATCCATGGTTATAACTGTGTATCTACACCTTCCTGGAAGTCTCAGGGCAGAAATTTTTCTTCTGCAGAAATCCTAATGCTGCAAACAAGAGGTGCTCAAAGTTCTGGTCTGGTGCCATCAGTAGAATTCTAGCCTTGGGTTGCGTGGGCCCAAGTTGGGCCCACCTCCTCATAGGTACATGAGGGGGTGTCACACGGAGGTGGGCAGAGATCTGTTCTCCCCTGCAGAGGAAGGCAGGACACGCTCCAACGGAGCAAAGCTCAGGGAGCCAACGTTCAACTTGGATGCCAGGAAGCACTTCCTGACAGTCAGGACCCCGAGGGTGTGGAATGGGCTTCCACGGGAGGTCGTTGAGGCCCCATCGGTGCGGGTGTTCAAGGATAGGCTGGGCATGCACATGGTGGGCATGTCCTGAGTGGAGCCGGCTGGAGCCGGGGGTCAGACTAGATGGCCCAGGAGACCCCTTCTGACTCTCTCTGTTTCTTTCTTTCTAAGTTTAATCCCTGCATAGCGAGGACTAATTACAGCTGGTTCTTGGATTGTGGAAGTGTTCTGGATGAGGTCCATCCACACATCTTCTGCAACATTAGATTCCTCCAAGAAATCACATGGAAGGGTTATTTAATTTGTGGCTGTTGCATTTTTACTGCACGGGGCATTGCCTATGGAATTTTTGCCTTCGGTGCCAACATTTGGGCAGCTGGAGGTGTGCGTGTCATGTGCTGCTCTGCCTCAGGAACCGAAATGCTTCTGGCCAGCACGGCACGGCACCGGTGTCTGCTGCAAGGCGACTTTCTTTCTTTCTTTCTTTCTTTCTTTCTTTCTTTCTTTCTTTCTTTCTTTCTTTCTTTCTTTCTTTCCTTCCTTCCTTCCTTCCTTCCTTCCTCCCTCCCTCCCTCCCTCCCTCCCTCCTTCCTTCCTTCTTTCTTTCTTTCTTTCTTTCTTTCTTTCTTTCTTTCCGCATGATATGCATACCCCCACCTTTCTCTCAGGGTAGACCTCAGGGTTTCAAGGTGGCCTCCCCTCCAAGCTCAGGCCCGCTCCAGACCTGCTTAGCTGCAACTTGGCAGTGGCTTATGTGCCTTCAGACCGTACCAGAAAGAAAATGTGTCTGCAGAAAGGAGCAGGGACTTACCTGGTCCGTGCACCAGTACCACAGAGAGGGGATGGTCATTCCGACCAGCACTCCTGGCCAGGGAAGGTCAGATGTGACGGGGTCTCGGAAGATGTGGAAGGCGTCTTCTCTCGGCCTACCGCAGGTACTGTTTCCATCATGGCTGCTGGCAATCGCTTGGAAGTATCTGTTTTCAAGGTCTTCGAGGCCTCCCACTTTGGCAAAGCCTAGGAATCCCCACAATAGCGGGGCGCTGATTACTTGCTTTGCACGGGCTTGAAAAATCGCCAAGTTCAACCAAAGGGATTTGGCAAAAGGGACCTCACGATGCAGAAACCTGGATTTGCACAGATCGCCCTTCCCCACCCGAGGGCCCTGCACCGCCTCTCCAGCGTGCCGCGCTGGCACGGCCAGGAGCTGCTGGCTGCAGCCGGCCCAGAGTCGCAGCCCGATGCGTCTGGAGGACACCGAGTCGAGGAAGGCTGCCGCGAGTTCTCTAGCACACGTCTCCCCTCTGCGTTCCCTCGGGTGTTTCATGGAACTCCCTAGGAGCCCCCCGGCAAAGGCCAGTAGAAGCAACACTCGGCATTGCGGCCGCTCCTCGGCGAGCTCCAAGCCCTCCCCTCGCATCCCCCGGTCGCGGTGCAGTCATCAAGCGAGCCCGGCCCCCGGCCGCAGGGAAAGGGCTCTGCCAGAACACGGCGGCTGACCTGGGCCGGCCAGCACATGAAGGGCAGAGGTGCAGTTTACTCCGGGCCTTCGCAGGGGACACCCGTGGGCACCACGTAAGTCAGCGAGGGCAGGCAGCCATGAAGCGGCGGGGCTGCCGTTGCCTCCGGCGTGCGCTGCCATCGCAAAGCTCCAGAGCAGAGCCCCCCGCAACCTCCCGGGAGCTACTCACTGAAGCCCATCAAGGTCAGCGCACCGGCCAGCATGATGACCGTCTGCAAGGCGTCTGTGTAGATCACGGCCGCCAGACCCCCTGCAGGTGGAAGAGCACAGCAAGGCCGGGGCTTAGGGTCCGCCCCAGGCACGTTTCGCTCAAGGATTGCCCAGACACCGAGAACATCACCATGTCTGCTCGCTCGCTCGCTCGCTCGCTCGCGTGCTCGCACCGCCACACCACACTCCTGGATGGCTCACAGCACAGCAGAACAGGCGGTGGTTTGCTAGAACCAAAGGCGCATGCCAGGCTGGCTTCCTGCTGCCCCCCATGAACTGGATGCTTTGCACACACAGATTAAGGCCTGCTTCCGCCCTGCAACAGACCGGGGCTCCCAGCAGCCCCTTTTCAAAGCGGGGGCGTCTTGATTGTTGCCGCCATTACACAGCCAGCCCCTCAAGCTTTCGCCATTGCTCTGCAGTTCACCCAGTGCTCTTCCCGCCCTGACTTGAATTCATTATTTCATCTTATCTTACTTTATTGACTACCTTTTAATAAAATATTCTCTAGGTAATGTGCAAAATATTTAACTAAACTCTCTTTGAGGGTTTAACCTTTCACAGCTGACTTTGCTTCCCAGGGGGAGATAAAAAGAGAAAAATGCAGCACCAGTGACCAACTGTATCAGGAAGCATTTGAAGAATGCAAGGCAGAAGAAGAGGGAAGAGCAGTGGCTCTTGCTGGCAAAGGCCTGGTCCAAATAATCCTTTCTTCAGTGTGTTCTTAATATGGAAAGGACCGGGCAAAGATTTTCCGTGCCAGCCAGTTCACCATCCTTATTGGCTCCTTGTTGGTGCTGTCAGAGAATCACATGGTTGGAAGGGGCCTCTGAGGCCATCAAGTCCAACTGCCGGCTCAACTCCAGGCTAAAGCATCTCTGGCAGGGGGCTGTCCAGGTGCCTCTTGGGAGCCCCCACACCCCCCTAGGCCATTGGCTCCAGCGCCACACACCTCTAACAGCCAGGACATTTTCCCCGATGACCAGCCGGAGCCTGGCTTCCTGCTTATCACGCCACGCCCGCCGGGACCACTTCCTTCAGGGTGGCTCGTTCGTGGCTACAAGCCACCGGACAACCCCTGGCTTGTCTTAGGGGTGTGTTACACACATGTTGCATTGGCAGGTCAACTGAACCTGGGCAAGTGAACCCAGGCCCTGAATTCACACATCATCAGAGGCCAGAATTCAACAGCCCATGGGTTAAATTTACCATGGGTCTTGTAGCATTATGTACTAACCTAGCCATCATTTGATATTTTTACAGGCTGTGATTGTAATAGACAATCTATCATTATGTTTAAATGAGTTGCTTTCTAGCTGAAATATTTGTGCTATGGACAGTTGGCCCAAGCGTGCTTTGAAAAATAATAAAAATCAGACAGTTACTGCTATTTACCACCTCAAGCTGCAATTTTGACATGCATCTACTGACTTCATACACCTGCACATTAGTCCCAGGTTTTTGTTGGCTTGTTTGGTTGGTTAGTGGCCGGGACGGGATGGGCCGGGACGGGAAGGAAGGAAGAGCCCAGACCAGCCCGGGCTCAGTTGCCCTGTGCTCCGGGACAGGACAAATGAAGGCACCAATTCACATAGTCCCCACCAGAAGATAACTGCTAAAAGGCGCCTCTGCTCTTAGTAGAGTCACAAAACTTCCGTGCTGTGTTAGTGCATCAGTGAGGAAGGCAAGAGGCACCTGCCACAGTGTAGATCGCGGTGATGACCAGCAGCCCAGTGACCGCCACGTAGAGATCCCAGTGCAGAGCCTGCTGGATGAACAGGGCCCCGGCATACATGTCGACCTGCGGGAGAGAACATGCGGGCGCTCGTGAGAGCTGTGCGCGTGGGCATCCCTAGACTGCCTCCAGCTTGCCTCAGGCTTGGCGGCAGCAGGCGGGCAGAGAAGCAGCCAAGTCCCACGTTCCACAGACCAGTCCCTCCTCCCAAGCCATGCCCATTTCCTGTGGCTGGACTGGCAGCCAAGAGCTATTCTTATTACAAAGAGGAAACTGATGCGTGAAAGGAAGAGGTTTTGTAAGAACTTAATCCTGTGAGCTGAGTCAGCTGTGAGAAACAAGGTGCTCCATAAGGTGCTAGAGAGCAGGTGCACTCCAGGTGCCGCCAGCAGGCGGGTCGCTGAAGTTACTTGGGGTGACCCTCCCTTCCTCGGACACGCCTCCCGTGGCCAGATATGGGACGCCCACTCGGCATCGCCCAAAGGAGGGCTTCGCCTGCATGCGGTTGACGTGGGCCCGCTGGTTCCCAGTCGCTTGCAGGGGCTTGGGCAGGGCAGGGGCAGGGGAGAGGTGCTATTCAATCGGAGGCGCTATGACTCGGACACATTACAGGGCCACAGTGTTGCAAGAAGGACACCCACAGCGCAAACCACAGGCATTCCATCTGATGCAGAAAGTTGTTGCAACAACCACAACACCTGCAAAACCAGAACAAGGCAACGCAAAGAACAAGAACATGCCACACGTTGAAGGCGGCCCCAGTCTAACCTGGGGGGAAACTCCTTCACAGTCCTGTGCTTGGCAGCCGGGCAGACCTGAGGGACATTCGCAGAGCCCTGCGAGATCCGGGCAGACCGGAGGGCCATCTGGACTGGCCTTCCCTTCCGGCAGGGGCCAACCAGCTGCCTGTGGCAAACTGGCAAGCAGGGCCGGAACGCCGCCAGGTTCCCAGGCAGAGGGGAGGCATGGGCACTCAGGGCGGGAGCACTGGCTAGGTGGGGGGGGGCAGGAGGAGGAGGGCAAAGCTATGGCCAAGCACCCCCTTGTGCTCCCCGCCTTCCTCTGCAGCTGTGGGGAAAGCCCTGCATCGGCTCATGGAGCGATTCTTCCCCACAGCAGCTCTGAAGGTGTCCGCAGAGGTCCCCGGTGGCTGCCTACCCAGGCCCAGCGGCTGATTTGGATCCTTTTGTTCCAAAGAAATGGGCAACAGAACCAAAGTCATTGCAATGGAACTGTTTGACATTTATCTGCATCGGAAGCCCAAAGCAGACTCCCCCTGATGTCATTACCCGCAGCAGGGACAACACAGACACTGTGTACCATTGAGCTAAAACATCCAGTTATAGAAATGGTTGCAGACCAGAAAAAGCAGGAAAATTTATAACTGCAGCAACTTCAGAGAGTGAGTGCAGAGCCGTCCTGCAGCAGAACGCTGGGGACCGAGCCTTCCCAGAGCAAGCCTGTGGCCACCTCAGGCCCCATTCCCCTGATGGAAAGGCAGAGAAAAAGCCAGCTGGCCAGGGTTCACACTGTGAGCATCTTTGTGGCCAGCTGTAAAAATATACATTGGCATGCTGTTCTGTTGAGAAAGACACTCAATGGGAAATCGGGATCTAGCAGTTGTTAATAAACAGCTAGAGAGAAGGGGTTAGTCAGTAACTCATTAGAGTCCACTGACAAACAGAAAAGTGAATTACTGAACAGACAAGCAAGTCATCTTTGGTCCACACACAACCCAACACATTCCACTGGAGTTGGTATTTCTTCTGCATGAAAGTAGATTGACAAAAGGGAACAAGCCGACTAGATGAACCCAGAACTAGAAAATTCTGTGACAAAGATCTAAAGGCAGGATCTGTACTCTGGTCCGTCCACATCACCGCAGCCGAGTATCACCTTAGCTTCTGCTCTTTGATGTTGGGCACGTGAATGTCGGGGGGGGGGTCCCTCAAACTCTCCGGATAATGGGGCGGGGAGTTGAGTCACTCTATTTTATACCCAGGCAGCCACCAATTCAAAGAGCCTCTTTACAGGTGCAATTTTTAAAGCTCATCCAGAAAGCACATATTGGTGGAAAAATTATCCTGCTGAACTTTCTGGAACGGGCCCATGGCCACACCCTGGATCCCTCTAAAGTCCCGTCCATGGACTTTCTCTGGAAGAGCTGCACTGAGGGGCAATTCCGAGCAGGCTTTACCGGCGCACAAAGTGCATCCAGCGTCAAAGTAATCCATAAAGCCAGGCCAGGAGAGCACACGCTCCGGGAGCCTCTCTGGGAGTGGTGGGAACAGACGTGGCAGCAGCAACCGGCATGGAGCATTCGGTGCCATCGTTCCCTTTCATTTACTGGTCTGTCCCTCTATGGCTGTTGCAATATATGGGGAAAGAAAAGGCAGAAAGGTCACTAATTCAGCCTGTGTCAACCTGCTCTTTCCAAGCCAATTCTGCTCTGTCTCCTCTCACCTCCTTACTTACTGAGATTTTGGTGAATATATAGATAAACAAGTAGAGAATTGCCAGGAAGAGCTGTATCCTTTTGCCACCAAATCGCCTCTGTAAATACTCCGGCATGGTTGTAACCTGCAAGGAATGAGACCGTATTGGTGAGAAGGCCACGTATCAGTACATTTGTGAGAAGAAGCAAGCCGAAGCTGCTCTTGATGGAGGCAGCTGAAGCCCTGCAAGGTATTTTGGTCATGATAGGGGAGCTGCTTTGCAACTTCCACCCTCCAGCAATGCTCACTTGCGTGCAAATACATCTCCCCTACGGGCCTTGATTCAATTGCAGCACCTATGGAACAGGTAAGGAAATAACGAAGAACTGGGCACTCTGAGCATATGCAGAGGGCTTTGCCCTTCCTTGGGTGCTTTACTGTCAACCCAGCTAGCCGCTGCCACGTCTGCTCAGGGCTTGCAGGGAAAGGGAGGAGCGGCAGGAGGGACAACACCGTCCCTGCCTGGGGAACAGAAGCGCCTCCCCCCATCCCACCTGCTCCAAGGAGCTTGGTTTAGACAGCGTCCCAACGAGCCACAGCTTGTTTGATGAGGCACCCCTGGCTTAGCGCCTCACGCAGACTTGGGCAGCGCAATAAGCCACAGCCCAGCCAGGAGCGTCGAACAGGGCTCGCTCTGCTGGGCGAAGGGCCGTAGCCGGCGGCAGCCACCAAGGTGCCCAGACAGCGCTTGGCATAGCTGCCACCGCCTCCCCTCGGCAGGGCTGCCTGCCTGAGCCAGCAGGCCGACGGGACACCAGAACGGGCCGCCAGCTGTGGAGAGACCCCGCTTACGGCTGCTGCCCCTGCTCCCCTCAGGGCTTCCGTGATGCACCCCAGACCGCGGGGCGAGAGGGATGCGCTGTGCCCTTTACCAGTTGGGCGCAGCTGGGCCCCCCAGGCAACGTTGTGCCCAGGGTGGTCACACGGCCTCGCCCGGCTCCTCCTGCCCAAGAGGCCAGGACAGCAGCCCGGCACCCTCTCCTGCCCTCCCCGTGAGCCCAGCCCACGACCTGCGCTCCTCTTCTTGGGTCAGTCAAACTCGGCCACGGCCCCTCCCAGCTCTGCCTGTCTATGGTTCCAGGATGCTTTCCCTCAGAACCCTTTGGGATCCCACTTCAGCAAGGGAATGTAGGATAAATGCAGCTTTCCCAGCAATGTGCTCAGGTGCCCGAGTTCGCTCCTCCTACGGACACATGCACGCAGCCCAGAGAAGGGGGGGCGGGGGGAGGGAATCCAGGGCTTCCACGCAAAGATGCTTATTCGGGAGCGGTGCATCCCTATCTCGAAAAGTTCGTGTGGACACACTCAGGCTGTGCTCTGCAGACTCACCCCGGCCGAAATGTAGATAGGAAGGAACAGCCACGCCAGCACCAAGACACAGAACATGCCCTGAGGAGGGAACAGAGACCCGGGTCAGGAACGGGGAGGACCTGGCGCCAGAGGCCTGCTGGCCAGCAGGGGGGCCGCTGGGGCCGGGCAGTGGGGTGGGGGGGGGGTCCAGGGCTGTGTGCTGCCCTTGTGGCTGGGTGTGCCTGCCTGCCTGCCGCGGGCGGCCCCTTTGGCTCGCTGGTCGTTTCTTAGGGAGAGGCTGCACCTTGGATTTTTAAAAATTGCCAATTAAACCAGAACACAACAAACTCTGACATGCCAAGTCAGAGTGGAAAGCAAAGCCGGGCAGGACAAACGGCCTTGTACCACCAGCCGACGCAAGGCAGGTCCAGAATCTCTGCAAAGAGGGGCCCTCGCACACGCAGTCCAAATAATGCCGGTGCTGCAGCGCTCCAGTGCAGCCGCTCTAGGAATACGGCAGAATAACAATGGCTTCCACAGGAAGTCGAGTCCCAGCTGCCGAGGGAACTGAAACGACTGCACGGATCATGTTGGCTGGGCCGCCAGACCCAGCACAGTTGGGACATCCTGGAGCCGTGTCCACGAGGAGGGGTCTCCCCTGGGGCTAAGCGTGCCCCCGGTGGGAATGCCCCCGCTCAGCACATTCTGCAGGGAAGCAGCTGGCAGTTGCCACACGCGCGGCTTCCCCTTTCCGCACGCCAGCAGTTTCCTCGAGATCCACAGGGCACAGGGCCCAGCCAGGTGTGCTGCCCCTCTGTGGGTGGAAAGCCCGCAGCCCTGTAAAACAACTTTAAGGGGCAATTTAAATGGGACTGGGACTCAGACCGTCCGGGTTCGAGTCCCCGCTTAGCCATGGAGCCAGCTGGGTGACTTTGGGCCAGTCACAGACGCTCAGCCCAACCCGCCTCACAGGGTTGTTGTTGTGGGGATGAGATGGAGGAAGAGATGTAAGCTGCCTTGAGCTCTTTGTAGGAAAAAGGCAGGATTTAAATCGAAAATAAAAATGTCGTTTCTGTGTGGCCTGGCACTGGAACCTGCTACGAAGTTCTCTGCCAGTGCCTAGACCTGATGCACAGTTTCAGCCCTGGATTGTCAAAGCGGACTCTGCACAGCAAGACTTCATGGCAACTCGCTCTCTCTGGGCCTGTGGGGAGGGTGCCTGCCATGCCTCTCTCTTCCCTGTGTTTTAGTTATAGGCTTGGAGCCGGAATGCCGGCCAGCCGACACGTCAGCCGCTCATTCCCGGAGGCCAGTGGGGCGGAGGCCTGCTCTGAGAGGGGCACGCAGATGGGCTCGGGGAGGCGCTTCTCTGCGGGGGGTCCTTCTCAAAGACCCTCCCAGGGAGCTGGTCTGGCGGAAGGCATCCTCGGCCCTCCAGTGCCAAGGAAAGCTTTTCCAGGCCTTGAAGAAATCCCAAGCACCTGCTCTTTCCGAGCATTCTGATGGTGTCGGTTGCATGCACACAAGCACACGCGCGCACACAAACACACACACACACACACACACACACACACACACACACACACACACACGGTCCAGTGCATGGACTGCAGTTCAGTGGCAGAGCCCCAGCTTTGCACGTGGAAGGCGCCAGGGTAACCCATGCAATTGCCAGGGTCTAGGGCCAGGGCCGGGGCAGACTGTGGCACACGGGCACTGCACACCTCCCCGACCCCACCAGGCCCCCTGCCAGTAGCGGCGCATCTTCGGTCTGGAAGCCCATGAAGCCGGCGGCTGCACAGAGACCCTCCACTTGGCCCCACTGAGGGCGCAGACCTGGCACAGCCGCCACCGCCGAACCAGCCCGGCCTGCGCATCGGCACGAGCAGGTTGCCCCGTGGAGGCCGCCCGTACTCACGTTCCACTCATAGGCCGTGGCAGCGATCCCCGAGGCTGCTCCGGAGCCGGCCAGGCCGATGAAGTGCCCGCTGCCGACATTGCTGGCGAACAGGGATGCCCCCACCTGGGGGGAGAAGCCGGGAGTCAGCCCAGCCGCGGCCTGGGCGGCACTGCGGCACCGGGGCCCTGCAGGGCTGCTGGGGCTCCTCGGGACCATCCCAGGCCCTTGGGTGGGAAGGACCCTGGTGGGGCCTGCCTGCCCCACCACTTCAGGGCCGCGACAGGAAAAGCTGCCCGCTTGCCCCTCTCCCGTGCATGCAGAAGCTCGCACCGAATTTGCGGGGCCGCACCAAATGTGGTGCCGGCTTCGTCTCCCTTTTCCACCCACCCCAAGGAGCCCCACCGAGCGGCAGGCGGCCGGTGTGTTTCAGGCAGGAGCGCTGCGGGACGGAGGCGTTCCGCCCCCAGCTGCGCCTGCAACAGGAGCCCTGCAGGGCGGCGACAGGCGGGAACTTACTGGCCACCAGACCATCTCGCCACCAGCCAGGAAGTAGCCCTTCACAGTGCTTCGCTTCGTTTTCCACATGGACTGCAAGAAATGGCAAGAGCAACCGATCTGAGAGCACGGACGACGCAGCGAAATGGTCCCCCGAGCCCCCGGGCAGGAGCGACTCTCCCACGGTGCGGGGCTCGCTGCTGGCGGCGCTTGCCGCTTTTGGATCACTGGCAGCTGCAGGCAGAGGGGACGCCCCGCACTTGGGCAGCGAGGGGTCTCTGAGCCACGCCAAGGGCCAACGACTTTGCAGTACTCTCGCTCCCAGACGGAGCTTTTCCTGCTCTCCTTTTCTCGCCCATCAACCAGGCGCCTAACAAAAGCAGACGCTTCTGACCCCCAGACAAGCGCACGGCCAGGGCCAGAGGAAGAAAAGGCCCAGCTCTGGACGCTCAGGAGGGGGATGAATGAGGGAAGGAGGGCAAGGTGGGGAGAACAGGGGTGCGGGCCTGAGGCAGGTGGCATCTGGGCGGGCTATGGACTTGATGGAGCAGAGGAAGGGGGGGCCTTTGGGGTGAGCGGGCAGCTAGGGAGCCTGGGGGCCCAGTGGGCATGTCCAGGGCCTGCGCCATTCGCTGGCAGAGGGAAGCACACAGCCCAGGCCCTCCCAACGGCAAGAGCACAGCCACCCTGAGGCAGCGGCTCCCCTGCTTGCTTGCCCAGCATTCCTGGCTCCTGTGTCCCTCCAACGACGGCCAAGAAGCCACTGCAGTCGTGCAGGACTCCATCCCAGAATTCCCAGTATGTTTAACAAGCATTGATCTTGGTGGACTGTGCACATGGGAAGGGAATTCTACAAGCCAAGACTCAGCCCTGCAACCTATATACCTATAGGAGATTTGCATGGAGATAAAAAAAGTTCAAAGTCCTCATGGATTTCTTCCAAGGTGGCTATTTCGCTGCCAGAATAGAATCACTCCATCCTGCACTTTCACCCAAACCCAGCAGAACTTCAGCTGGATGGACGTGCCCATTCACAGCTAGAAAAAGGCTCAGCAGCTGTTCTGCAATATGCTATTAGGTCCTGGAATGACATTTCCTCTTTATAGCTAAGAGCACTTCAACCCCTGGGCACACCTGAGAGCTGGTGGGACACGGGTACTAGTTGCAATTCATCCATGGCATTCGCTGGGTGACTTCAAACTAGCCACAGACTCTCAGCCTAGCCTACCTCACAGGGTTGGTGTTCTAAGGACAAAATGGAGAGGAGGAGACCCTTGCAACTGCCTCGGGAGAAGTGGAGCACAAAGGTAATGATCGTGATAATGAGAATGATAAATATCGGACATCTCCCAGCAAGGAAAAAGCTCTGATTAAGGGGCAGGGGATTCTACATTCCAGGGTAGCTTGCTTCTTCCTTTCTGTTTGTTTACTTTACCAATTAGGCACTGAAAAGGGACATGTTTGCTACAAACTAAAAAAGCTACAGGAGAATGTCCATGTTTGCTGCCCCTCTGGAAGGCAGCACCTTTAAATTTCAGCAGCAAGAACAGGCCTTCCTTTCTGCTTGGATTTCTGCCATACAAGAACCCATTCTTACCCACAGCCCAACAGCCAGAACAAAAGCGAAGTACAGAACCAAGACAACAATGTCCACAGTCTCCAGGCTCCGCTGTGGGAAGGCGTCCCAGCGGCTGGTGGTGGCAGATGACGGGGTGGTGCGGCTTGGCTCCATTGCCTCTCGGACCGGCTGGGCACGTTGCCTTTCTGGCACATTTAGCTGGTGCAAAAGAGAGAGAGAGCTCTGCAGCACGTGTTCAGGGATCAGCCGTGTCCCCCAGGAAAGCTTCCCGCATTCCATCACAGGCCCCTTGCCAGCGGGGCCGAGCCTTCCTGTTCGAATGTTCTGGGTGCTCCAAGGAAAATTTGCTCTGCTCTGGCCAGCATATGGCCTGAATGGGCGAATGCAGAAGCAGAGGCCAGAAAGTGTATCTGCCTTTGGCCCGGGCAGTTTTCTAACTCAGTGTGGGAAAAGCCACCGCAGCATCCCAGGGGAAATGGCATCTTCACCCAAGGCCACTTCCCTTGGTGTCAGCTAAGGTTCTGCCATTTGATAGTCAGGTCAAAGCTAGCGAGCAAGAAGCAGGTCTTCATCGCTGAGTTTGCAAGGAAGTCACGGAGACGATCTTGTGGCATCCCAGTCTCCAAGCCCCAGCAAGGAAGCGCAGCCTTCAAGAACTGCTCTCATAGGGCCCCAGTTGGCAAGGCCATCACAGGGTGGCTTCTCAGAGGTCCTGTCCACGCTTTGGAGGGCCAGTGCCAGTTGGAATAGACCTGGCTGGGTTGAAGGCCCAGCGGCCCGCTTTTGACATCGCCTCGTCCCAACACCAGGTTGGCAGAGGGGGCCTCCCACTGTCCCCTTCACACAACGGGGAAGAGACACATCAACCACCAGCACCATTTCGGAATGGCCTTCCAAGGCACCTTCTCCAAGGCTTTTCTGGGAAAAGGGAATTCTGGAGGGGACCACTGAACATTCAGCACAGAAAGGCCCACGGGAACAAACCAGTCCAGGCAATGAGAACCATTCTGTTAGAGGACACTTACTGGTAACCCCCACCCCACCCCACCCCACCCCCCCCTCCTACCGCTTATTCCATTTTTCTCTTACTGCAGAAAATCCATAAATGAAACGATGGAACGGCAGCACAAGGCTGCAGTTCATTCAGCTGGGATCCCACCACCTGGAAGAACCCCTGGGTAGCAGAGAGAAACAGGTGGGGGGATGATTTTAACCACCCTAACAGCACCCCTTGGGTGCTCTGATCCCCCACTCCCCATGCCATCGGCTGTGTCACTACGTTAAGCGAGGCAGAGGGAACGGAGAGCCCACCCCACTGTCTCTGGCCTCCTCCCACCGGCATGAGAGAGGACGCTTACTGTTCTACATTTGCCTCCGGGTCAAGCCAGCGGGACCCCGGCAGGAAAAGCGACAGGGTCGGCCCTCGCCCTCAGGAGCGGGTGCCGTGCCCAGGTGTGGGAAGAGCGTCCTGGGAGAGCTGCTGCTGCTGCTGCTGCTGCGGACTGCGCTGCTGTGCGTGGCCGTCCTGAGAGCAGGCAAACAAGTTTGTTTCCTGGCTCACAGCAGGAGGCGGGAGCAAAGCACCACCTTGCCTGTGGGCGTCCCTTGCAGGACTGGGCAGGCCCGCCTGGAGCAGGAAGTTTCTCTGCTCCTGCAACCTGCCAGGTGCGTGCCGGCTCTCCCAGCCCCCCAAAAGGCGCCTCGGACCCAGCTGGCCTGCGGCGTGCCTCTGAGCCAGCCCAGAACTGCCTGCCGCGTCGCCCTGGAAAATGGGTACTGGATGCGTGCCTGATGGGTCCCTGAGGGAGAGCTGGCCCTGCCTGAGCGATCAGGAGCAGCCCTCCAGCCTGCCCCACAGGGACACAGATTCCGTACCTGTTCTGCCCCCCCCCCCCCCGCCCCACAAAATGTTTCTGGTGGATTAACCTCATCAGCCTGGGAAGGCCGCTTGCCTGCTGAAGCACATTACCTGTGCACTGCTTTTCCGATGAATTTATCTCTTGTCTCCACCGCCATCAAGCAAAGCAAAATAGCTAACAGGCCCCTGTCCCCAAAGAGCTTGCAGCTTGTGATGGGGTCTGCATGACAGGGCCACCCACAGTGGGTGACATGCCACTGGCAATGTGCTGCGTCACGCAAGCCCAGCCTGGTCCCACAGGGTGGCTTTTCTGGGGGCAACAAGCTGCCTTGACAGCCCGTGGCTCACCTTAAGGGCTGTTTCACCCATGGTGGCTTGGTGCGTTGTCCGGCCCACCCACCCCCACATTGCGATCCCCACATTGATGGCCAAGGAAGGTAGCTTCACAGAGGCCAAGTGGTGCATGAAAAGGTTGTCAGCACTTGGAGAACGACTGGGGGGTTACATGCACAATAATGCACAAATGCTTTTGCTGTATTTAAGATCTCATCGGTGCTGATAATGTTCCTTGAGCATGAAAATGGGGGCCCTCGGCTGGACACTGCCCTGGGGGTCAGAGAGGCTCCCAGGAGGACTCAGTGGTTGCTGTCTGTCTCTCTTGGCAGCGGTCAAAAAGGCGGACTCAAGGGAAAGCGAAGCTGTGCTGGGCGTCTGCTGAAGAAAAGGGGCTGGCAAGGCAAAAGGCGCAGCGGGCAGAAGAGGGGTCTTCTCCATGGCGCGCCCGATCTCTGCAATTGGCTCCCCAGAGAAGCTTGCCTGGCACCTTCCCTGCAATAATTTGGGTGGCAGTTTTATTCTTCAGGCATTTTAATAGTCACTGAATAGCACTGAATTTGACTGATTTCATCCATTTCTAATGATGACTTATCCACTAGCCTGGCTGAGGATAAATTTTGCTAAACTACGTGTAGCGGTCCTAGGATGTTTTTCGTGGATTTTAAAACACAATGTAATTGCTACTTATTGTGCCACAGAGGCAATATCGCTGGGTGCAGCCGATGCAGACAGCCCTGTCCGGGCCCGCCGGGGGCATTCCTGCAAGCCTCCCGCTTTGCGCCCTGACCGTCCCCGGGGCCCGACCCCGCGCCAGCCCCGCGCCGCCCTCCCCGCGCCGGCTCGGCCGCGAGCTTCGGCTCAGCAGCGCGGCGGGAGCGCGCCGGCGGGAGCGCGGTTTCCCTGCTTCTGCCTCAGGCGGGGCCCTTCCCGGCGCGGAGGAAGCGTGCGCGCAAAGCTGCCCCGGCTGGCGCAGGGGCGTCCGCCCTGCGGCCTCTCGCCTGCTCGGGGGAGGTCCGCTGGGGCCGCCCGGCGAAGGGCGCCCCTCCGCGCAGCCCGCTCGGCGACGGGGCTGCCCTGCGCTGCCCTTGGCCGGGGCGGGACTGGCAGCGGCGCGGGCGGCGCGGCGCCCGAGGGCAGCCCCCGGGCCAAGGGGACGGCCCGCCAGCCCGCCCGGCCCTCGGGATCCCGGCGGCTGCCCCGCCTGGCGCGACGTTCGCGGGTTCCGGGCACGGCGCGGAGCCTCTTCGCTCCGGGCACGAGCTGCTAGCAGCCCTTGGCGGGCGGGCGCGGCTCTTCGCGGAGAACCGGCGGGGCAGGGGGACGCGCCCCGGAGCCGGTCGGGGCCGAGGGAGGCGGCGGCCGCCCCGCCCCGGTCCGCCCGGCGGAGCGAGCACTCAGCGCCGGCGGCGCGGCAGGGACTTACCGCGCTCCCGCGGGCCCGTCCGGGCGGCTCTCGGCGCCACCAGCCTCCGGGCCGCGCACGAGGCTCGAGGGCTGCCAGCGGGGCCGCGACGCATCCTCACGAGGCGAAAGGGGCGATTTATGGGCAGAGCCGCTCCGCTCATTGGCCGGCCGGGCACGGCGCTGGACGCAGCTCCCGCGGAGACCCGCCGGCAGCTCCCGCGGGGCCCGGGGTCAAGCTCCGAGCGGGCCGTCGCGCACTCCGGGGGGGGGGGGGCGGCCGCGGCGGGCGCCCTCCCCGTGAGCGCGGGCAGCACCTCCCGCGCGGGCTCCCCGGGGGGGTGCGGCGACGAGGCGGCCAGGCACGGCCTCGCCGGCCGGCAGGAGAGCGGCGCGCTGGAAGCCCCGCGGGAGCCGCGCCGGCCTCGTGTGCCGCCGGCAGGACGGCGCGGACGGAGACCGCCCGGGCTGTCGCTCAGAGCCGCTGTCCTCGGGCCCCGCGGCCGATGCGCGCCCCGGAGGCTGCGCGGAGGAGCAGCGCAGTGGGTGCGCGAGGGTCTGGCCCTCCAGGCCGGGGGCCACCGCGTCCATCATCCCCACGGCCGCCCTTGCTGCCTGCGGGAGCTGCGAGTTCCGAGGAGTAGTGGCAGCTGCGGGGAAGCTCTTCGGCCGAGAGCTCTTCGCCCTCCCTCCCATGGCGCTGCCCGGACTTGGCCACCGGGGGCCTCGGGTCGCCCCCGGGAGCCGCCTCCAGCGCAGGGGAGGGCCCGGCACCGGGGCAGCCCCTCCACTGTGGTGTGTGGGGGGCTAGCCTCCTGCCAGGCTTGGGTGGACAGAGCGACCGGGCCTCCCAGCGGCGTGTGTATTTGGCAGGGTCTTGGCGAGGGGGAGGCCACGTCCCTCCTGTTGCTGGAACTGCCTCACAGCGCAGCCCCCTCGGCCCCTCGCCTCGCAGCGTTTCCCTCTTCAGGGCCAGGACTCGCCCAATCCCGACCTGAAGGCGGAAGGGCCTCTTCCGCCTTTATTGTCTATTGGCCCTAGGGACGCCCCACCTTTTTCGCCTTTTTCCTTTCCAGGGCCTCGTGGGGGCTTGTACCATTCTCCTCCTCTCCACAAGAGTCGCGGGAGGTTGGCCCAGCATCACCCAGAGACCTCCATGGCTGGGAAGGAGCACAGCCCAGTGCTCCCGCGTGCCACCCCCACGCTGAGCCCCTGAGGAAAGGGGTCGTGCCCTCTCCCGCCCTCTGCCTGGCCTGGCCTGGCCTGGCCTGGCCTGGTGGCTCCAGACCACATCCTTGCCAGCACCCTCCTCCAGGCATTCCCTGGTTTTATATGCCGAGCAACATGAGGTGGGCCCCCAGACAGTCCGGTTCTTCCTTGAGCTGGGCCAGAGGCTGTTTGGCAGGTGGGCGGCTTTTCCCTGCTCCCGTTTGTGCCCACAAAACAGCACAATGGAGGCAGACGCTTCATTACTGCCAGCCCAAATGTTCTGGAATCCTCTGGGCATAATAAGATGGTTCTCCTAGGAAGAAGTAATTACCCGAATGGGTTCTTCAGGGCGGGCTGGGCTGGGCGGGGCGGGGCGGGGCTGGGCTCAGGATCAGGATCAGGATCTTCTCGTCTGAGGCCCACGGCCCTGAGGTGGGAGCAAGGTTCCCTGTGCTGCAGATGGCCCGGCAGTGTCTCCCTGCGCACGCTGACTGTCCGTGGGGCCGAAGCACTAGCGGCCACCTCGGGAGGGCTGTGCGAGCGGGAACTCCCGCAGGGCCGGCCTGCCAGCCTGTTCTGCTGTGTGGAAGGTCCCGGCATCTTTGCACGTCCCACCCTGGGGAACGGCCCAGAGCGGCCCTGGAGGGCCAGCAGGGGTGGGAGCGGCAGCGGTGAGCTCACGCCTCGCAGCCAGGCCACCCAGCCTTACTGCTGGGCGTTTCTTTTTCTTCCCTCTTCCCTCACTTTTCATACCCTCTGACATGATAAAAAAAGCTCAGAATCTTCCGTGGCACTTTGGGCAATCCTAGCACAGAGTCTTTCTGGATTCTCCCCGTGTCCCCACTGGGACAAGGTCTTGCAGAACTTGCCCCTAAGGGGCTGGGGAGTCCCGCCCAGGTGGGCTGAAGAATCCACCTGCCCTCGTGAGAGTCACCACCTGCACGCTGCCCTCCATTCCATTCCGTTCACGAGCGTCGCGTGTGTTCTTGGCATGCCCCAAACTCCCCCCGGACCAGCTGCTTCCTGCTGGGGGCGCTCCTTTGCTCGGCTGCGGAGCAAGACTTCCTTGATGACGGGCAGACACCATGCCAGGCAGATGCGGCTCCTCAGAAGTGATCCTTGTGCACCACGGGGGCATTTTGAGAGGTCCCTTTCGCTGGGCGCAGGGCAGGGGACTCTTCAGCTAAGTGTTTTGCGCAGTGAACGATGGTGCGTGCGCAGCCCCCGGCGACCCCACTTGGTGTCAGGGGGCAAGAACAAGCTGAGGGGGCCCGTGCCTGTTCGGCTGCAGCGTCCTGGACCAGCTGGATCATTGCCTGCCTCAGGGCTCGCCTTGGGGCTCAGCGCTGGCACGCGGGGCAGGAGTGGGGCGCCACCAGGGGCAGGGGCGTGCCGAGGTCAGCCCAGGGACCGGGCTTGAGGTGGGGAAAGTGGCCGCCCAGAGCAAGGCCACAGGCATCCTGCGAGCGAGCGGGGTACGGAGCAGGCTGGCCGGCGGACAGCGCTCAAGAGGGGGCGAGGGGGCGCTGTCTGATCAAGCACAGGCCCCAATGATCCCCGAACCGGGTCTGTCGCCACCGCTGGAAGTGGGAAGGGCTGCGCTTGACCCGCCAGAAGCCTGCCTCTGTGGGCATGCTGCCCCTTCCTGGCGCTCACCACTGTGACGCCAGCACCCCGGAAGCTGGGGAGGGGCCCGTCTCCTGCAGAGGCCAGGTCCAAAGCGGGCCTGCCCGCAGCCACGGCCACGGCCACGCCTCGCGCGCTCACACTCGACCCGCACGGGGGCAAGACCCGCAGGCACCGCGTGCTCCCGACGGCAGGCAGCGGGCAGCCCCGCCCCTCCCGATCCCAGCAGCGGCGGGACGCTCACTCCAGGCCGGCCCCTCCCTCGGGCTGCCTCCCGTGCCCGTGTGCTGCCCTCACGCCTCCCGCACGGCGGCGGTGGGAGCGAGGCGCCCCCTGCAGGCGGCGAGCGAGGCTGTCTTGCTCCAGCAAAGGTCCTTCTGCCGTGGCCCCGCTAGCGGGCGCCGCTCTCCCGGCGGAGGGTCCCGTCCCTCGGTGCCGACTTACTGGCTCTCTGCAGGTCCCAGCGGTGTGGGGCAGGCCGCAGCAGCTCGGCAGAACTAGCTTGGTGTCGGGAAGGTCTTCTGCTTTCTGTTTACTCTTCTCATTCAGTGGATCGGAAATGAATTGCTTTGGAAGAGCGACCCGATGGAGGATGCACTTTCCGAGAAGTGCACACAGCTCGCATTCAGTGCTCTTGTGCTAACTGGGCGAAGGAGACGGCAAGGCTTGTGGGCAATGCACTCTGTTCCAGTGCCCACTGCTCGCTCTCCCTGGCCGTCTGCCAGCTCTTGGGCTTCTTGCAATGCAGTCCAAGCCCAGGGGAAGGCAGCACAAAGCGCCTCCCCCCATTGGGCTTCTGAGGATCAGGAAGTGCGGGCAGCCAGGGAGGTGTGGAGCAATGAAAAGGTCTTTAACAGAAAGAAAACATGCTTGTGGCCCCTGCCATGCCCCCCCACCCCCCAGTTTGGAGGCGGTCGCCTCCTCCCAAGGCGAGAGGCATGACAAAGAATGCCAAGTCGAGCCAGGCCGCCGGCACTTTTGCTGCTGTTTCCGCTTGCCGCGGCAGCACAAACACTGAACTCCTGCAGGGAAAGCAAAGCTGGGCTACCTGCAGTACAAGTGGCAAGTTCTCCCTTCAAGAAACTGTTTGGAAATCTCTTCCCCTGGAAAAACTTGCTGGATTATCCCCGTTCCTCTGGCCACAGATAGGGAGGGTGGAGAATTTGGAGCATGGCCCCAGGTCAGGCACCCATGACAGCGGCCAGGGCCTGCCTCCGGGCTGCTGCCAGGACCTCCGAGACGAAGGCAACCTGCCTGCGCCACCCCTTCTTGCCCTGGCAGAGTTCAGCGGCACGGCGGGAGGCGGAGCGAGCCGAGCTCACCCCGGAGCGTCTCCATCCCCATGGAGACTGCGAGCGAGAAGGCCCCGTGCGGTGACTGTCAGGAGTGGATGACGTGGCAGCCCATGAGCAGTTAATGATCACCTCTCCCAAGGCCACGCGCCTGGCCTGGACACGATTCCCTCACCGAAAGACGCTGCATTATCCATAAAGAGCTGCGCGCACTGGAGGATACGGGGACATCCACGTTGAGGCAGAACCACCAATGGGTGGCAGATCAGAGCGGGGCAGGCCATGCGCAGAGCACTCCGTTGCGCCTCGCCACCCCTCCCGCGGGGCAGTTTTTCTCAAGCCACGATCCTGCCCCCCTCCTGGGCGCCCGTGCTTCCCACACAGGTGTGTGCCAATCCAGTGGTGCTGCACCTGCTCCCCATGGGGGTGACGAGGTCCGGGCTGCGTTTCACGGCATCCCTGCCCGCCCTGCGTGGTACAACCAGCCTGCTGCTCCCTCACGCCGGTTTGCAGGGGCCAGATCGGGCTCGCACGCTGCCCGTCTGGGCTGCCGTGCGCGGGGAACAGCCACACTTGACCTGTAAGCACCTGCTCCTTTGATGCCACACCTGTGCACGCAGCGACTGCCCAACAGCCAGCTGCCCCAGAAGCAAAACCGCACAAGGACAAGCAGCTGCGGGCCTTGAAAACAAAAATGCCCCGCAGCACCGTGTGGCAGAGTGCGGCCACTTCTCACGCTGCTGGCACAAGCAGCGTGCCTCTCTGAAGGCTTCCAGCTGCCCCCACACTGCCCGCTTCTGGGCAGCGATCGACCATGTCAGAAACTCGGCTAACCCCCTGCATGCCCCCGAAGCAGCAAGTTTGGCTTGGAGAATGTCCAAGATGCCTCGTGGGGGGGCAGCCACACCAATTCCCTCCAGCAGCTTCCGGTTGTGCCCTGTCCCTCCTAGCCACTCCGCAACCGCAAACAGGCAGATGGAGGGGCCAGGACTCCTGGGCTGTGAACTCACTTGGCCACTGTGAGGGACGCCAGCAGAGGGGCGGGGGGGGCGGGTGTCAGCACAAGCTAGATCATTTCTCTTGATTAGCTGCAATTGATTCTGATTCTCTTCTGGCTTCGTGTATTTGCCAGCAACGGGAAGGATCTGTAAAGGGCTCCATAACCGAAGGCTACCCAGCCTGTGGGATTTCAGCAGGCGTTGCCTTCCCAATTCCAAGCATATGGACTGGAAACCTGCCTTTTAAAAAGATGCTGCATTTTGCATCCTGCCATATTCTGTGTTCTCCTTCATTCACACACAGTTGTACTGCACACACAATTCAGCTCTTGTATATTCAGCCTGCACCTTTCTTTCCTGAACACAAAACACATCACAGAAATGAATCGCAGTTTGGCTGTACAGGGTTGCTTGGTCTTGGATCAGGAACGAATCGGCATCCTCGCCAAAGCATCCAGTGGGGCACATGGCAGGATCCGCCAGAGGGAGGCTCTTGCTTTATTGTCAATGAACACGTTCCGACAGACGCTGGGTATGTATCTACAGAGGGTGCTTCCAGGTGAGGTTTTTATTGTGCGATCACCTGGTTTCATTCCTAGGATTTGACAAGGGGCCCAAGTAATGACTCCTCCTATCCGTGGTCCGTCCATGTTTTCCCCACTTGGTCCATCAGTTGACCAGAGAAAGATCCACCAAGCAGCAGCAGATGCAAGAAGCACAAAGCCTTTTGACTGGTGGCTCTTTGACTAGAAAGACCTGAAGTTTCCCCCCTGGAAGACTCCTCCAAAACGAGCCTCCAACTGGAAAGCAGCTGGCCTGGCATGGTCCTTGCTGCCTTGCAGGGTGAGGACAGAAAGTCAAGCCAGGCAGCCAAGCATAAAGTGCAGCATTTCGGAAGGCCCTGGCTGGACACGCTGCCTGTCAACAGCTGGAACGAATGGCCGCGGCACAAACCACAGCAAGAGCCTGCATGGCCCGGCCACAGAAGGAAGCGGGAGACCTGGCACTTGAAGCAGGGAAAGAAGGCATCCTCTGCAGCCACAGAGAGGAGGACAGCCACGGCCCGGAGCCACGGCTGCGGTCGTTAACGGCCTTGGTGGTGAGTCTGAGGCTTCCTCTGGTCATGCAGAGCTGGCTGGGTGGAGCAGTTTGCTTCTTCCAGCGTTGCAAGAACTGGGGGCCAGTGGGAGAGCCCGGGGCAGCTTCTGGCTCAGAGGCTCTCCAAGGCTTCTGCAGCAGCTCTCGCCTGGGGAGCCGTGGACAATTCTGGGTTCAGTGGAGCACAAGCCTGACCTGCAACGGGGCGTCCTGCAGAGCAGAAAGCAGGGAAGGCGCCACTGCCCTCCCAGACATCCAGCCATGGCAGGAGACATCGGAGCCACGTCCTGCCGTCCCTGCCCTGGACAGGACTCCTCCCTTTTGCTGCCCTGGCCTGACAAGCTTTGGAAGGGCGATAAAAATCTGCCAGACCTGTAAAGAGGCAACGGTGCAGTGCTGACTTCTCATCAGAGGGCGGAAAATAAGCCACCTCTCCCTGGCTTAGTAGAAAAGTCGGCAACTGGTTACTGGGGCACGAGAATGCAAAGAACATTGTGGGGCGGGGGGGGGTGAAGCTGGGGCTGTTTTGCTTCTTCCTGGAAAGAATGCGCGGCGGTGGCAGCTCCACCCATTTCTCCAGGAGCCCTTTTCTAGGGAAAGGGCTGATCCCCAGTTGTGCTTTCCTGCCTGGACGTTTTTCCAGAAGGATTGGCTGACCCAGGTTGTTCCAGCAAGACCAGCTGGACATGCTGGCCACGGCCAGCCCCTCGAGACCAGGATGCAGAGCTGGGCAAGGGTGGAGTCAGGGAGAGGAGCACCGAGGCCTGCCAAGGCTGAGGATGTGGCAGGGGCTCAGCAAGGCTGGGACCCGTAAGGTGATCTTGCCTGCTGCCGCTCAGCCAGCGCGCGCCAGTGAACCGGGCCCCCACTCGGGCTCGGGCTCGGGCTCGGGCTCACATGTGTCTCCTGGAAAAGGACAAGGGAGGAGACTCTCCGGAAATCCCTCCGGACACGGTCCAAGGGCCCCAGGAAGCCCGTGTGGAATGCAGAGCAGCACAGTCCCCAGGAGGCGCCTCCGGGCAGCCAGAGGGCCGCCCACCCGCTGCCTCCCCCTCGCGTCCAGCTCCTCAGGGGCGTCTTCGCCAGCACCAGAATGAACAGCATCCGGCCACATTCTCCGACAGGTCCCGATCCAAGATGGCGCCTCTGGCCTGCATTGACGGCCGGCCTCGGGCCATGAGACCACCATGCCACACCCCGGCAAGGAGGCCCCTATCACCAGGCCAGAGGGGGGGTCGCGTGGGGGCTGCGCTGGGCCTCGCCAGCCTGTACGTCGCTGAAAGCCCGCTGCAGGCAGAGAAGGGAGGAAGGCAGAGTGAGGGGCAGCGCTCTGCCCTGTCCATGCGCTGTCAGAGCAAGCAAGCGCAGACTCACACCGAGGGTGCTGGGACCAGTATTCCCAGCAACTGGGAGTTGCCGCGCCCCACCCCCATCATTGCCTCCTGTTGCCACACACCCGTTTTAAAATACCCAAATGCAGCCCTGACCTCCACTGGCTGCTTGCCCAGGGGGAGCACCGTGCCAGTTGGCACGCCGCCTCATTTCCCGACTGAATCATGGTTTCGGCTTGCAACAGACAATCCCTGGGTTTCAGTTGCTGAAGCAACACGCCCCACCCGGAGGGGCTCCTTCCACGAGGTGATCAGATGATTGGCCCCAGGTCAGCGCTCGGGTTGTGCGGAAGGAAGCGAGCAGAGCCCAGCCGCCTCCCTGGGCTCACGAGCACCCGGGCGGCCTCCAGCCTCTCTGTGGGGTCTGTGGCACTCCGAGAAAGAGAGCGGCGACCCACGCCTTGGACGGGAGCCGTGGCCCTCTCCGGCCAGCTCAGGAGCGCCTCTAGGGGCAGGGTGCCGCCGCTCTGATCCCGCAGAGTAGGCTTCTGTTCCACGTGGGCATCAGCAGCCCCGTCCTGGGCTGAAGCCCTCCGCCGCGTTGAGGCCGGCCCTGGCGGCCTTCTGGTGGCCAGCCCAGTCGCAAGGCCGTGGACCCCGAGCGCAAAGCACCGCACTCCACCGCACAGCCGCCAGCCAGCCAGCCAACCACTGCGCTGGCCAGCCTTTCTCGGAGCCGCGCTTTCCATGCAGAGTCAAATCGCATCGCAGGCGTGCCAAATTCTGCCCCCGCCCCACTCCCGCCTCAGCATGCAATTATGCTCAGCGCCCCTGCTTGACAATGGCAGCCACACGGAACAGCTGGACGAACCCCCAGAGCTCACCTCGAACTTGCTCATGAACTCGGCAAAGATGCCAAAGAAGGCTTCGGAGGTCGTGACTTTCGGATCCTCCCCAAAGAAGGACAGGACTCTGCCGAATTCGTCCATGGCCCTGTGCTCGAGCTCTCGCAGAGCCTCTATGCTGGGCCGTGCGCTTGCCAGGAAGGCCTGGGGCGGAGGCTAAGGAGGAACTGTGCCCTGGAGGTGGGGACCCGGGCGCCCCGGTCATGCGCCAGCACGAGGCAGACCCCACGCAACACACCGCCCCTCGGCCTCCCTCGGCTTCCTGGGAGAATGGGGACCTCCTGCAGGGCCCTCCCTCTGCCGGGGCGCAGGCCGGGTCCCCGAGACGGGAAGACCACTCCTCCGGGCCCCACTCCCAACCGCTGGCCGCCCCATGGACATCCCTCCCGCGGGCGGGCAGCCCCGGGTGCTGGCACAGGGTGGGGCGTAAGGAGCAGCAGCTCCCGCCCTCGAGAGGCCAGCCCTGCCGGGGCCTCTGCGCTCAGCCAAAGGATACGCCCATGACCGCGGCGAACCTGTCCTCGGGGGAAGGCATGGTGCTCTCGCAGGCCGCCTCGATCTCCGCGATGGTGCTGTGCAGGTCACCGAGGTCGGCCGTTAGCGTCCTCTGGTTCACTGGGGAGAGGAAGGAGTGAGAGCTGGGCAGCCACCCCGAGAAGAACAGGACCTCCCCTGGCAGCAGGAGCTGGGGGGCCAGGGCAGCCCCCCCCTTGCAGCCACGCTGCTCCCCTGCGGGGCTGGGCCCCGACCTGCCCCCGCGACCTCCGGCTCGGTGGAGAACCTGATCCCGACTGCCGGTCCATGGGAGATGCAGGCCCCTTGTCCGTGGTGCTGAGCAGCACGATACCGGGAGCACCCAAGCAGGGGCAGGCAAGCCTGGGGGGGGGGCCCAGGGAGACACGGGAGCGCTGCACACCCCTCCGTGGGGTAGGGGCAGGCAGGCACGGGCCCCCATCCCCCCAGCCCCCCCCCCCCGCAGTCTCCTCCATCACAGCAGCTGCTCTTCGACTTCCGCCCAGTGCTGTGCGGATTGCTGGGAAAGCTTCAGTGCCCCCCCACAAACACACACCAGAGCTTACCTTTGGCAGCATGTGGCACTGTGGGCAAGTCCTTGGCAAAGCCCAGCAGTTCCGGGAAATGTTGGCTGAGGGATTTGGCAAGAACGTGCAGGAAGGTGGATCTGCCGTCCACAGTCTTGGTGGTGTTGAGCTGGGCAGAGCAGAGCAGTGCGGACCCTCAGGGCCACCAGGACTCGTGGGCACTTGCCGGGAAGCGCCGTGGACTCGCCCCACGGAGGGCTCGGCTCTCGCGGCCCCCTCCCCGGCCCAGAAGCGTGCAGCTGGCAGGGCGCCCGGGAGGTGTCAGGAGCCGGGGCAAAGGTCTGGGCAGAAGCTCAGCAACCGGGTGAGCGGCTGCAGGAACTCCGCTGGGCAGCACCCTGGGGGCAACCCCAGACCACACTTTGCTGCCCAGTGCCCGCCACGTGGGAGGGCCTGTGGCTCGCCTCACGCCCACCCTGGCCAGGAACCCCAGGAGCTGCAGTCCTGCGCAGCTGGGGAATCCCAGACCGGGGAAGGCTGCTGGACGTGCATGAAAGCATCACATTCAGTGGCCCTGGACGTTTCTGGACGCTTCGCTTTTGCAAATGCCGGCAGACTGCCTTCCTGGTTCAGAATGAGGTGGGACACCGGACACAAGGTCCTTCCTTGGGCCTTTGCGGGCCGTGCATGGCCTCGAGGAGGGCGCTGACTTACCTCCGTGAGGAAGTTGATCTTGAAGCTGGTTGTTTTGTTGGTCTTTGGCTGCCCGTGGTTCAGGTAGTTCCCCATGGCCAGCACGAACTGCGGAGAGTGAACCGTGAACTGCCCTGAGTGAACCGGGGCGGCTCCTCCCTCTTCCTCAGGCTCTCGCCCAAGCGGCCCTGTGCATCGCGCGGAGCCAGGGAGCCAAGGGAGGCAGGCGCTGCTGGCAGGACGCCGTGGCTGCCCTGCAGGACCTGCCCAGCCCACCAACAGGCGCAGCTGCATCGGGCAGCACCTCCAGGGCATGTCTCTGGGGTTGCTGGGCCTGCCGTGGGGCACTGAGCCCGCCCAGTCCAGCCCCCTGGCCTTCCATGCCAGCCTGCTCAGCCCAGGCCGCCTCGGGCTACGGGTGCAGGGAGGGCATCCCAGAGGAGGCTTGGCAAGCAAACCGCCGGCAGGCACCCCAGCGAGTGCGGGCTGCAAGAGAAGGTGGCGTGGGACCAAGGCTGCCGCTCAGGGGGGTGGAGGGGGCCCAGGAGCCTCCTGCCGCTCCGCTCAGAGGGCTTCTGGTCCCGGCATGCCCCAGAGCTAAGGGGGCTACCACCTGCTGCCTGGGCACGAGGCACATGAGCCGAGCCGGGCCCGGCCTGGGACACCGACTCGGCAGTCACGCAGAGGCACGGAAAGCACCCCGGCAGCTCAAGGCCTCCGGCCACGTGTCCCCAGAGCCACGGCCGAGCCTGAGCTGCTCTGCGGCCGGAGCTAAGCCCTTCCCCGCTCACGGGGCATGAAGGTGTCGAGGCTCGCTCCAGCCCGGGGCGGCTCTCCCCCAGCACGCTCCGTTTGCACCGCCGGGTTAATCGGCAGCCAGCGTGGGACTGTGCTGCGACCCAGGCACTCTCCGGCTTGTCGCCGGCGCCAGGCCGTGCTTGGAAGACTCCTGGCTGCCTCCTGCCGTGCTCCAAGGAGCAAACGGCACGCAGCGGGCCAGGGCAGGGAGGCATTGCCCGGGGCTGCCCCTGGAGGTGGGATTTTGTGGGGCGAGGCATGCCGCCCTTTCCCCTCCAAAGGGCTTCCCATGCATTGTTTGCCCTCCCGGGGCTCTCCCGCACATGGGAGAGCTGTGCCAATCTTCAGCGTGAAGATCCGGTTAGCCGTATGGCCGAGTTGCGCTGAGGCTGCAGTCCGCTGCACACGCACCTGTGGGAAGCCCCTCCGACGCACCCTGGCCAAAGCGCCGACCTGCAGGTGGTTCCCAGCAGTTCGGTGGGTGTGCTAATAGCACGGAGAGCTCAGAGTAAGCCCTGGGGGGTGCCGCAGAGCTGTGGCCAGGCAGGCTGCCCCGGCACAACTTCCTGCGATCTCAGAGTCACTGCATAACCGGCCCTCCCCGCCTCGTCTCAGACTGGCAGCTTGGTCAGTGCCGCTGCGCAGCAGGAGAACTCTGGCAGAATCAGAGAATGAGAGCAGAGCAGAGTGGGAAGGGGGCCAGGAAAGGCTGTCGGTTCAAGCCCCTCACTCCGTGCGAGACACCGAGCCGCGTTATCCCTCCTGGATGGCTGTCCGGGCGCTTGCTGAATGCCTCCAGCGAGGAGAGCCCACATCTTCCCCAGGGAATTGGTTCCATTGTAACTGGGACTGCTGGGACTCTGGGGGAATTCTTCCTGGTGTCTAGATTAGATCTGTTTTCTTTTAACCTAAGTCCATTTTTCCACGCCCTGCACTCTGGGACGGACAAGAGAGTGCTTGCACTTCCTCTCTGTGACACGCTTCCACCTCTCGGTCTTCTCCTCCTGAGGCTGAGCATGTCCAGGGCTCCCAAACTTTCCTTGCAGGGCTTTGCCTCCAGTCTTGGAATCGCCCTTGCTGTCTCTTCTTCTAGCTTTTCTGCTCCTATTTTAAACTTAAGTTCCCAGAACCAGACTCAGGACTCCAGGTGAGGCCTGGCTAGTGCTGAGCTTAGCGGAGCTTACTACTTTGCGTGTTTTGGAAGTGGTACTTCTGATAATGCAGCCCAAAACAGCATTTGCCCTTTTTGCAGCCACATCATTTCTTTCGCTCATATTTAGCTTGTGATCTGCAACAACCCCAAGATCCTTCTCCTTTGCAGTATTGTTGAGCCCAGGGTTCCCCATTTTGCAACAATGCATTTGGGTTCTGTCCCCCAAACAGGGACAAGCTCTCCCATCCAAGTCCAGCAAAACAACCAAAGCAGTCTCTGTCTCATGACTAGGCCTGAAGCCAGACTAAAATGGATCTCGGCCTGGGCGTTCACTGCAGGGCCTGAGGACCACCGATCACCCCCAAGCAGGCCTGTGCGGGAAATCCGTTTTGGCATGGGAGTCCGTCTGTCCCCCCGTCCGTCCCTGGGCTCAGCTCCCCAGACAGCGGGCCACTTTCCCGCAATCATGAGTGCGGGTTCCTGGCAAGGGCTTCCATCATTCGCACAGCCAGTGCAAACCCTGTGCAGCAGCGCCCCTCTTCCATGTCACGTGCCGCAGCCTTTGTTTGTGCTGCACATGATGGAGCACACGACATGGAAAAATGGTGCCAGTTGCACAGCCCGTTCAGACAATGTTCGCAGGCTTCCTCTCGGCGTGGCTCCCCTTCGAAGGCAGGGCCGGGCGCAAGAGGAAGCCTCAAGAGATGGATGACACGCAGTTCCACCTCCGGAGTGGCGCTCTCGCTCATGCGCTCCGTTTTTGCAGTGGCAGCCATCTTAGCAGGGGACCTTTAGCTTTCCCTTGCTTGCTTTAGTGGGGACCAGCCGGGCTACTGGGAGAGACGTCAGAAGAGGAAGTCCGGATAGCAGCCCCTCATGAGCTGAAGGCAACAGGGTGCAGGAAACCTCTGAGAAGCAGGTGAGGCCCTTCAGCCAATTAGCTGGGCTGGTGCAGGTGCCCACAAAATGAGGAGCGACACGGCTGTGTATCAGCCGCTGCTGGAAAGGCATGTGCGGGTTGTGGGGGAGGCGGGCGGGAGAGACGCTGCAGCTCTGCGTGGAGCACGGCATTCTCCCGGTGAGGAGGAGAAAAGTCTGTCCCAGCCAAGCCCGCCTGTCAGGACGTGCTTTTCTGCTGCCTTGCTGACGATGAGATGCAACCTGGGCATCGCAGGAGGTGTCTGGGTTTGATCCCGCACCTGGGTGGGGTCAGTTAGCCGCAGCATTTTGTCAGAAACCTGCACAGCCAGAAGGCACCATCGACGCGTGATATCAGTGAGTGCAGCTTCAGCTCCGGCCAGCAGCCAGATGGGGCCCCGGGTCATCCTGGCCCACTGCCCCAGAGGGTGGGGGCCAGAGATCCGGAGGATCCCTGCAGGTCGCGCACGGTGGGGCATCCAGTCGAGAGGGAGCAGAAGGCAGCTGCGGGTGCGGGGCCAATGGGAGGCGGGGGGGCATGAGCAAGGCCTGCCCGGGAGGTCGTGAAGGTGCCTGGCTCCTTGCCAGTTCCGCCTTCTCTTGGCTGCTCTCTGAATGCTTCGCAATGATAACCTGGGATTGCGCTCGGTATGCGTCAGCCTTTTGCCAGGAACCGCATTGCTGAAGGACGGCGGATTGCTTGCAGCAGGAAGTTCAAGCGCCGCGCACTCATTCACACGCTTTGGAATGCGTCCTGGTGCAGCCCGATCCACAGAAATGGAAGGCCTGGTGGCCTAAAGGGCTCTTGGGTCAAATCGCGCACGGAGGGGAAGGAGGGGGCTGGGCCATGCCATCAGACCAGGGAGAGCGGGGCCAGAGGAGAGACCCTCCGCATCTTGTCCGAATGGCCTTTTGGACAAATGGTCCGGTACAGAGAGATGCGCTGTCCTCTGTCCTCAAGGCCGACCAGCTCTCACCTCCCGCTCTCCTTCCCACCCAGCCACCGCCTTCCCTCCAGTCACAGCTCCGCTTCACGCAAGGCCTGCTTGCTTGGAAGTGAGTCCCAGCGCTTCACCCGCTCACAAATGCGCGTGGCACTGCGGCCAGGATGCCTGCCGCCGGGATGCACTCGAGGGAGGGAGGGCCACCCACAGCCTCTTTCTGCAGGGACCCGCGTCGTGTGTGCATTCAGGGAGCAGCTTCGATCTATCCTTGCAATCCCACAGTTTTCTCCATCTTAAAAGCAGGGTTTTGTTCATGTTCTCATACATTAAAGGTCAACCAAAAAAGCCCAAGCAAAGGAGTTCAGCCTGCACCTTCCTTAGCATCATCCCCAAAAACTCAACTGACCCATAACGGTGCTGTGAGTGCCAGCGTCAAAGAATACTCCACACACTGGGATTGCACATCTGTCCTATTCCTTTAAAAAAACTGGATCTTCTGGGTTCCCAGAGGAAACACTGGGAGACTGGCAGGATGACAGCCAGGTAACAATTGTCCAGAGGCCTAAGAAAAAGCATGTGACATTGCATGGCAGAGGACAAGCGACGGGAGAACGCGCACTGCGCAAGCCCACCTAAACGCTTCGAATCACATCAACACTCCTTTCCGCTCGCATCTGATTTTTCTTTTCCACCCATTTGGGGGCTTGTTTGAATGGGAAAGTGTGTGCTTTGAACAGGAAAAGGACACGTTTCTGTCTGTATTTTTCCAAAGTGTGTCCTTCCCCACTGTTCACAAAACCATGGAGATGCATATGGGAGAACACATGCTTCAAGGTGCTCATTTTTTTTGAAGCACAGTGTTTTTAAACATGATTGCAAATTCAGAAATTTGCAAATCTTTCTTGGAAAAAGCACTCATGTTCGGGATATTTGCATGAACATATTTGCATGATTTGTGAACAGAAACAAAACACTCCCCCGCCCCCTCCCCCCCCACCCACAGCCACAAATCTCCACTGTGTGGAGAGTGGCTGCCCCCTTGTGGCTGCTGTGAGAAGTAAGGACAACTGCTCTGACCTCTAAGATTTTTGCTAGCTTCTTGCTGTTCTTCAGTTCCAGGGAGGCACTGTAGATGCACTCGTAGCTGGCAGTAACCTCCTCCAGCTTCTCCTGCAGGGTGCTCTTGAAGTGAAGGCTGCGCAGCCGGGTTGTGTATTCTGGTACTGAAAGCATCTGGAAAAGAGAGGGTTCTGAGTACCAGCATGCGGCTGCCTCGGACGGACGCAATGCGCCTGTATCCAGAGCGCCCCGCGTACTCCCAGGAACCCCGAGTGTGAGCGAGACCGGTGTTTAAGGCTGCCTCCAGAGGCTGCTGCAGAGGAGCAGGGTAACATCCAAAGACAAGAAGGGCCTTGTGGTGCCTCCCAAACTAGGACACTGACGGAGCCAGGGAGCCGCCTCTCTGTCTTAAAGGGCTGTGGAGAAGGAGCAGGAGCTTCCGCAGCCACAGCTGCTTTTCTCTCTGCTCCCATGGCCTGCCCAGGCCTTTGGCCGGACTGCCCTCTGCAGTGCGGCCACCCTCCCCGGGACAATTCCGGCAGGGTGCCTGGGGCCAGCAGCTGTTTCGGTGTCAGATGGCTGCAAAAGGCCCTGTCATTTCCTGCACAACGTGGACACACAGAGCAGGCGGCTCCTTCGCTCCTCCTGGCCAGAGGACGTCCTCCTCCCCTCTCTGGGCTAAGCATGTCCCAGATGTCCCAGCTCTCCCCACGGGGCTTCTCCTCCGGGCCTTCTTGTGCTCCCCTGAACCCGGCGGTCGAGGAGGCCTGAGGGGACAGGCGGGAAAAGGGGTCCCGCCGAAAAACCCTCTGTGATCGACTCCTCCCCGAGACAGGTTCCTCGCGGGCCCAGGGCCTGTTGCCGTGATGCTCCCAGGCCACGAAGAAGAGAGCCGGATGCCAGCTTCAAACAGTGGGCCAGGGAGCTTCCAGCCAGACACTGGCTTGCCCGTGAAACAGAGCTGGGGAGCCACGTAAAGGGCCGGCACAGCATGGGGGCGGGGGGCAAAACCGGACCCTCCTGGGCAGAGTGCTGGAAGCAGACGCCTCCTCCCAGCACAGCCCACGCCCCGTGCAAGGGCTGGGGCAGCGGGTCGCCGGGGAGGACATGGCAAGCGAGGGGGCAGGCCTGCGCTGTGCCGCACACGTCGACCTTGCTCTTGACGCGGAGGGCAGTTCAGGGGCCGGGGAGCCTCCTGCACACAGAGGATGGGGGCGCACGCGACCCCCGAGCTGCCCGGGCCCTGCGCAGCTGCCCCGCCGCCCCTCGCCCGGCAGCGGCCAAGGGCAGCCCTTCCCCAGCCGGGTGCCCTGGACCACCGCACTCCGCCCGTCCCCGCCTGCTGGGCCGGCCTGACTCGGAAGGGCGGCGGGAGCGCACCAGCTGCAGAAAGCGGAGGCGGAAGGCGACGGCAGGGCTGGGGAAGCGTCCCGCCCGTCCGGTGGCTTCTTAAGCACAGAGCCAGCCGGCCCTGACCACGTGAGCCGCTCACGGAGGCCGCGGTGCCCCCCGCCGAGACTCCCGGGGGGGGGGGCGGCCCGACTCACCTGCAGGACAAACCGGTCGGGCTCGCTCAGTCTGCCGGGGCTGCCCTGGTAGCTGCGGTAGCACCGCACCTCCTCTGCATCGGGGGCGTAGAGGAGGAGCTGCTTGATGTGAGCAGCCTCCAGGCGGCTGCTCTCCATGGTCAGGAGGGTCCTGCGCAGCTCGGCGTGGGAGAGCTTGAGGTGGGCAAGCAAGATGGCTGGACAGGGAAGGACAGGGCTCAGCGGGGGCTCCGGCGTGTGCAGGGGGCCAGGCTGGGACACGTGAGGAGGGCCTGGAGGGGAGGAGCGGCCCAGGACGCCCGCAGAGGGGCAGGGGGCCTCGTAACTGCCGCCGCAGCTTCCCACGCACTCCAAGCCGCATCCCTTCTCCCTGCCCACAGGTGAGCGTCTGCTGGGCAGTGGCCCAGCCCAGAAAAAGCAGCCGGGTGGGCAAGCTGGCGGGGCCAACGAGGAAGGCAGAGAGGGAGGCATCCTGGGGGGGCTGCCCCTGGCCAGCCTCTGCCTCGCGTCCTCCCCCTGCCCCAGGCCCTGCCTCTGCCCGCCCCCATCCTCCCCGTGCCCCAGGCCCTGCCTCTGCCCGCCCCCATCCTCCCCGTGCCCCAGGCCCTGCCTCTGCCCACCCCCCAGCCAGCACAGCACACACTCACAGGTATTGTAGGCCTTTTTGTGTGACAGAATCTCGACCGCATCTTTCTTTTTGAAAGACTCTGGCAAGGGGCTTGGCTCTGGAAGAGAACCTGGAAGATTTAATCAGAGATAAAGAGCAGGTTCCAGGGACTTCAGGAAGGTGCAAGAGAGGGAGGGGGCAATCAGAAGACGAGTGGGGGCTGGGCAAATGGTCCTGTGGGACAAAGAAGGAGCTGCAGTGCCAGAAGGATGCGTGCTGGGAACGTTTGACTCCCTGATGCCCGGAACCCCCAGGCCAGCCCGCCTGGACTGCAGCTGCTGCGCCTGCCGGGAATGGAGATGGACGCAGCATTTTCTTTTTGGAGCAGCGTGGGACCTGCTGATGTGCTTGGCGCCATTTCATCAGCCATCCCCATTAAAGAAGGCGCTATGCAGTCCTCTCCTCCAGAAAGCACGTCGGAGGCTTTCCCTGGGTGGCTCTCCCAGCAGGCTGGGGCTGGGGAGGCAGCGTGGGAAAGACAAGCCCATCGTCTCTGCCGGGACAGTGACCTCCACTTCAGGTGCGTTTGTGGAGCGGAAGGTCTCTGCCATGACGGCTGACGGCACCTCAGTGGTATGGGGGAGCTGCTACTTCTCGCGATTGGGAAGTAATACTTCTGTTAATGCCTCCCAGAATAGCATTTGCCCACTTTAATAAAATGACACAGAGAGAGAAATGGAAAGAACTCCTGTGTCTCCACAAGCTGCAGCACACAAGACCCACATCTGCCCTGCGTGGGGATTCAGCTGAGGCGAAGAAGCTTCTCCTCGTGCCAGAGCAAAGGCCAAGCCCCGAGTGCCCCAGGCAGCAGCAGTGCAAGCGATACACATCCCCAGGCCGGGAAGGGGGCCCCGGCGGTCTTGCCACGCCACGGACTGCTGCCCTTGCTCGCCCTCGGCCAGGTGCGGCTGCCAGTGCCACAGCCCCAGAGAGACGGGGGACTCACTTGCTGGCTTCTGGGTTCCAAAATGCAGCTCCAGGTTGAGGTACTTGACCATGTCGCTCAGCTTGTCATAGTCCGAATCCTCACCCAGCTGCACAAGGGAAGATGGCAGATCGCACGGGGGGTGGCGGGCAGCACACTCTTGGATCTCGGCTCCCCCATCCCAGCCGGGCAAGAGGCACACGGCCAGAGCGCCTCTGTGCTGCAAGGGGCACCCGGCACAGAACCGAAGAACCTGCCTGCCATTTCTCCGTCGAAGCGGAGAACGTTGCGCGCATTCGACAAGCAACTGCCTTTTCCCTTTTTTGAGGACAATGAGGACACATGCATGAGTGTGGAGAAGTGCCCCAGTAGAAGAAATCTGGCCCTCCTGCGCTTCCCGGACTTCTTCCCACACTCAGCCCTGGGCGGGAAAAGAGCTGAGCCAAAATCCGCAATCAGCTGCACAAACGCTCAGGAATGCCCGGGGCCCCCTCCCTCGTGCAAAGTGCGCAGAGGGCTCACAGCCCACAAGCCACGTGTGTGGAAGCAGAGCCTGGCTCGTGCCGCGCAGGCGGGCGGGCAGCAGTGCGTGCGCATGCTCGGTTCGTGGCTCGCTGGACCTGCTCCCTGCTGGCCGCCACACGAGCGCTTGGCGCGGAGCGGCAGGCTGGCCTCTGGAGAGCTGAGCCGGGGGAACCTGGCGGACTCCCACCCACGCTGCCACCGGGTGGAACCACGGCTGCAAGACGTGCGTGCGACAGAGGGCGGCCAAGGCAGGGTGGCGCTTGCACGGCGAAGGCAGCTGCAGAGAGAGCAGCCGGCGCAGGCGGAGCGGGTCCCCCAGTGCCACATTATGGCACCCCCATCTGAACTAACATGCAGCAGGACGAGTCGCACGAGCCGCACGTGGGCTGGGGCCAGTGGGCGTGGGAGAAACTCCAGGTAACGAAGAGGCCGCAGCGCGACTGGCTGGGCTGAGCTTTGTGCAGGAACGGGCACGTTTTGCGAGAGTTTTGCAAGCGTCTCCCTCAGGTGGAGCGGGGAGGCAGGAGAATGGGAGGAGCAGCCGGGGGGGGGGGGCGAAGGAGGCCGTCCGCACCTCCCTGAAGGAAGGTGGCCTCGGCCGCCCCGCAACGTACCTGACCCCAGATGGTGCCTTCGGAATTCTCCACCTGCTCCCAGCGCAGCCGCTTGACGCTCATGTGGCTGGACTCGCTCCGGCGATGCATGATGCCGCGAGGCGCTGGGGGGGGGGCACATGGCACTGGTGGGGGAGGCGGCGGGGGAGGCGGCAGGGGTGGGAGGGCCGGGTCACTGTGGCTGGAGGGGGTGCTGGGTTGGGGAGGTGCGGAGCGGGGGCTCCCCAGGGGCTCCGGGGCCCTGCTCCCCGCCCTGGGATCATGAAACTGCGGTGGAGGGGAGGGTGGCGGTGGGGGCAGGCTGATGGGCGGCGGCGGGACGTGGTCCGACAGGGTGGAGTAGGTCAGGGAGCTGCCCTCGCTGCTGCTCAGGTCCTCGCTGGCACTGCTGAGGTCGTTGGCGACGTAGCTGCCCTGGTCCTCGTGGAAACTCATCTGCAGGGACAGGCGGGAGGGCAGGGCTGAGGCCTGAAGGGGGTCCCACCGCAGCCGCTGGCCGGGCTCCACATGAGGATCGCTCCTCCTGGCCTCTTTTAGCAGCTCCCTAACCCGCCACGTGGGACAGGGCCCGCCTTCCCAGCTGGAGTGTGAGCCCCCAGGAGAGGCGACCGCCTCAGCACTTCCTGCTAAGGATCCGCAGCCCCTCACCTCCTCGTAGTCGTTCTCGGGCGTCAGGAACTCGTCGGAAACAGCGATGTGGTGCCCCAGCTGCTCGCTCAGCACGGTCAGGAAGCGGTCTGTGTCCTGGCTGCGTGGCGGGCGTGAGAACGTGAAGAGCTTCTTCCTCCGGGAGGGCGGGCTGAGCCGGCGGCCGGCGTACTTTGGGGAAAGGGCCGGGCTGCTGTCCAGGCTGACGTAGGGGTTGGATTCAGTACTGCTCGGGGAAGGGAGGCCTCCGTACGCGTGGTACAGGCATGCCTGGGCGGGGGAGGCATCCTTTTTCCAGGAGAGGGCTGGTCCTGCCTTCCACACACCTGCAGCAGGTACAAAAGGGGGCCAGGTGGGAAGCCGGGGTCTGCGCGCACCCCGGGACTTGCCACGGCCAGCCAGGTGCCTGCCGGATGCCCACACAAGCCAGCTGTGGCCCGGAAAGCCATTGCTGCCAGAACCAGGGAGGTGCCACAGGATGCCCCCCAGTGCGTTGAGGGCGCTGCCGCACGGTCCCAGGGACACAGGGCGACTCCACTGGCAGCCGAGTGCAGCGTGAACGCAGGCGTCGCAGGCCGAGCCAGCAAACGGCCTGGCGGGGGGAGCGTCCCACCACCCAGCAGCAAGCGGTCCGGGGCACGAGTCCTGGTTGTGTGCTTTGCATGCAGATCAATGCGCTGCTCTGAGACGGACGTATTCACATGAACGGCTTCCAGGTCATCCCTGTTGGACCGTTCAGTAAGTTTGCAGGACGCCCCCTCTTGTCTGGTGGCTCAGATGAGCATTGCAGGTACCTGGCCTTTGAGGAGAGAATCTAAAAAGTGGGATTTATTGGGCTCTGGTCTGAACACCCTTGGAAGGTATGCCCACGCTTACTTCCTTCCGTAACTTGGGTCCTTCTGCCCCAATGTACCACAAGGTCAGCAGAAGAGCATCAACCTGAAGCTTGGCTTCCGAATCCCACCTCCAGTGTTTGTTCTGGGCCCAATGGTTCAGCTCTGCATCAGTCTGTCCACCAACCCCACCCCACCCCCTGCCAGACAGTCTGTCTGACGGCTCTGCTAAGATGCTGAGCACGGGCTTTTACCTGCTGGGTTCGCTTGATCTGGAACTGAGGGAGATGCCTGGTGTGCAGCTAAGCAGCTCAGCTTCCCTCCAAAGCCGGAGGTCAGGCGGGTCTCCAGCTCTGCATAGACAGCTGACATCTGGCGGGAGGAAGCAGGCCGCCATCCCAGTGCGGTCAGCGGCAGGCCACCCCTCTCCGCAGGCTGCCCCTTACCTGCCGTGTGCCAGCCCACCCCTCCCAGCATGGCTCACCATTTTAGGGTTGGGGGTCTCTGGGAGGGAGGTCCCATCCCCTGCTTGCCTCTCCCCGGGAGCTAAGTGGGCTGGCCCCTCAGCAGTTTCTCTGGAACCTGTTGGGGAGAGAGGTGGGTGGGTGCCTGCCTGCCTGCCTGCCTGCCTGCGAGCCCCACTTGTGGCCCAGGCCGGAGGGTGGCACAGCCCCTGTGGGGTCAGTCTGGGCACGGACCTGCACACACTCAAGGGCCAATCCTGACCCAACGATTGTGCAAGGGCAGCCCAACCCCTCCTGCAGCGGTGGGCAAGCCGCAGCCCCTGTGTGGCCCTTGGCCATTCTCCACGTAGCCCAGCCAGGATCTGAACTGCAAGCAGAGACCCCGTCAGGCTTCTGCCAAGGCCGGTGTGCGCCAAGAGGCTGAGGGCTGGTGAGAGGCGAGCCGCTGGGGCAGACACGGCTGGGCGGGCAGGCAGGCAGGCGGAGGGATGCACAGAATTGCTTCCGCTGCCACCATCAAATCAAGTGAGCAGGCCACCAGCACAACGTCCAGCATTCCCAGGGTCTGTCCTACACGGGGTGGAGACCTTCCCGAGGGGGGAGCTAGCTCTGTTTGGTGGGGGATTCCATTTGGAATCCACTTCTTGATATGAGCAGTAATCTCTTCCTAACTGGATGAGGCTCTTTTGCTATGGACCTCTGCCATCTCTCTCCATATCACAAAGTAGGAATACGCGAGGAATCCACTTGGGGGGGCGGGGGGGGGGGTCTTGCTGTTAGAAGCTGGGCATGAGAGCAAGTCAGGTGTCTGCAGATGGCCCAGCCCTTCTGGCGGCCATGGTCCCACCCCGGGCCTTCCTGACCTGGAGCCCTCTGCGTGTTCTGGCCGGCATGGTCAACAACGGGGGGAAGCCAGAGCGACGCCACACATGCGCCACAGCGAATGCAGACAGCAGGCTGGGGAAGGCCGCTGCAGAGGCTCCGGACACTTGGCCGGAGAAGTGCACACTGCAAGCAGCCCTGGGCTCGCCACATGCGTGGCGCTCTGGCCCCCCTCCACCCTCGAGTCTCCCGAAAGGGAGCCAGCCGCAAGGAGTCGTGACGGCATCCTGAGGGATGACCGGGAGGGCTGTGCACATGCCGGCAGCTACAGCAAGGGAGGGGGCAGCGCCCACCCCCCTGCCTGGTCTACCTCCCGTTCCACCATCCTCAGGGCTGCGGGCGCAGATGCTTCTCCTGCTGGCTGGGGCTGTCTGTGCAGAGCTGTGGCGGCAGTCCTCTCCCTCTGGCTCAGCTGTGGCTGCAAGGAACAGGAGAGGCGCCGCCCTGTTCATTTGTTTGGAACATTTATATGCCGCCCCATTCGCAAAAAGCCTCCAGCGGCTTCCAAAACCTCAGACGCACCCCCTCCTCTGCGGGGAAGCTGCTGCCAGGCTTCCTCTTGCGAGCCCCGGGCCGCGAGCCCCGGGCCCCGTCCGGCATCCTCAGGCCAGACCGGTGAGCTGCGGCTGCCCCCAAGGCAGGGCTGCAAACCTCTCCCGCCCCCGTCCCAGTGCAGTTGCCAGTCGTTTTGCTCGTTACAGACAAAGAGCGCCAACCCGTGAGGCTTGCATTCGTCTGCAAAACCAGCTCCCCCTGTGAATAAACTCCAGTGGCGCAGAAGCGTTGCCCTGCGCCTCTACCGCCGTTTCCTCGTGCGACCTTTCAGGCAACACTCCTTCTTCCGACGCTCCTCGGTTTAGACCTTCTCCTCAAGGCGCCCTGCTCCCCGTTCCCGATTTCCTCGCGACGCGGGCGAGCAGAGCCCCGTGCCTCTCCCGCGCGGCCCGCTGAGCCCGGTCCTTGCAAGCGCCCTTCCCGTCCCCGCCCCGCGAGCTGCTCCTTGGGGCCCTGGCTGCTCCAGACGGGACCCCTTCCTTCGGCATTGGCCGGCCGGGGCGCGGCGCCCGCAGCCCCGCAAAGGGCGCAGCGGCTGCGGGGGACACGTGCGCCAGAGGCGCTGCGTCCTGCGCCCCGCGCCGAGGCCCGCCCCGCCCCGCCACCGGCTGCGGAGCCCCTTGGGCCCGGCCCGCCGCGGGAGAGGCCGGCAGCGCTGGGGACGCGACGGGGGCCCGCAGCGGACGCGGCACCGCGGGCGCAACGTGTCCGGGAGACCCGCGCCCTTTCCGGGGCCCCGGTCCCTCTCCCGCGCCCGCTGGGCCGGCTGCACCGCCAGCCCCTTCCCCCTGCGGCGCGGCAGCTGCCAGCTTCCCCCCGAAGAGCCCCGCGGAGCAGGCCCCGCTCCAGGGCGCCCCCGGCGCCGCCAGAGTGCCCGCAGAGCTCGTCCCAGGGGAGCGCCGCGCACGGAGTCCCCCGGGCCGCCCAGGCCGCGCGCGGGGCCGCCCGGGCGGGCCGCCACCGGGACGGCGCTGCTCACCAGCCGCAGCCTCGTAGCCCAGGAACCTGGAGATCTTCTGCCGGCAGTGGTCTTGCTCCTCGTAGGTGAGCAGCTGGTAGATGAACTGCCAGATGACCTGCTTGGAGGGCGTGTCCAGGACCGGGTACGCGTCCACGATGAGGGTGTCGATGTTCCTGCGGGGCGAGGGGCAGGGAGCGCCCGGCCTTTCTGCCCCCCCCCCCCCGGCCTCCCGCAGGGCAGGGCCCGGCAGAAGCCCCCTCCCCCCGCGCTGCCCCCCGCCAAAGCAAAGCCTTCCCTCTGGGGCCGCCCGGAGGGTGCGGGCAGGCTCCCACCTCAGGTGGGCTCTGGGTGGGTGGAGAGCTGGCGGCGCAACTGCGTGCTACCTGTGCTGGAAGAAGCTCTCCAGCGCCTTGCAGACGCTGTAGCGCTCTGCGGGGGTGAGCAGATGTTCCAGCTGCTGGTGGAACGTCCTCCCTTGGAACTTGATGCTGGAGGGCAAGATCTCTGCCACCCACTGCAAGGAGGTGAGTGTGGAGGAGGAGGAGGAGGAGCCAGGGGTCTCCACGGAGGCATAGTCTGCACACACACACGGAGAAACCAGTGGTCATGCCGGAGGCACGTGGGTTCTTCTAAGCCAAGGTGGGAAACTGGCACCTGAATCCTCTGGAAGCCCTTGGCATGACCGTCCGTCACACACTGTGATGAATCAGGATCCCCTCCCAAGCGCCTGGCACGCAGAAAGCCTGGTCTCTCAAGAGGTGCTCTCTAGACAGGCAAGTGACGTGAACGGGCACAGTGGCCCGATTGCCCGGCTCCGCAAGCTGCTCTGAGCAGGGTGGCGGCCGCTTGCCGCTTGGCCTCAGACTCCGCCGCACACGCCTTGCCTGGCAGGGTCCCAGATGCCTCCCAAACTCCCCAGAGCCTAGACGTTGGCAAAGGCACAGCCCTGTGAGCCTTCTGGAGAGGCGCAGCCACCAGGGTCCCCAGCTTGGGCACCCTGGGCCAAGAGGAGGGGAGGGACGTGCCCTGCCCTCTCTCTTGCAGAGGACAGAATCGCCTTTTGCCCAGGGGACCAAATCCTCCCATCTGCTCTTCTGTGATCTTACCGCCTGAAAAGCTAACAATGCCTTCTTCAACCACAAGGGTGGGCATTGCCCCACTGCCTTGGAGCATGGAAACAACCTTCTCATGGGAACAATTCCTGCAGGGCAGAGGACAGAAGCTGTGAGACGTGAGGGCAGAAACCTGGAGGGAGTAGCTGGCTGGGCACAGGAGGGGCTGAGAGGAAGCTGGGCCCCTCCTTTTTGTGGGCCGGAGGCGATCCCGGCCCTCCAGGCACAGGCGCAGCCAGGCAGTTGCTCCTTTACCTCATGTCCAGGCCATTCAGGAACAAGATCCGGTCCCCGGCCTTCAGAGACGCTTTGTCAGCCGGACTCCCTGGAAAAGTAACACACGCGGATGTATCGCGCAGGCCGGCTCACAGGGCCAGCCTGTCTCCGGCTACCTTGAGAGCCCCTGCTGCCCTCTGTGAGGAGTTTTCTGGAACACCAAAGGCCTCTCCTTGCCTGTTCCTGATCTGGGGGGCAAGGTTTGCTGCTGAAGTCCTCCCCTCAGATTCTCTCCCTTCACCCCACAGAAGCTTGCCTCTGAGGCGAGGCGTTCCAGCACTCCCCCTTTCTCGCATCAAATGCAGCAGGGGCCTCCCACAGCAGGCCCCACACAGGCCTTGTCCACTGCAACCCTCCAGCTCAACAGCAGGGGCACTGCTGGCCCTCACAATCCCCCCCCCCCCGCTTGTGCTGCCACATAATGTTTTATTTAGCCCATGGTTTGTGGTCCTCCAGGAGAAGCTTTCTGGCAGACAGTCAAATAAACCATGGTTTGTTTTCCTCCTCCTTCACCCACTCCTTCCTTCTATCCCACATGTCTTTGGGGTACTGTAGTACTGGCTTGCAGAACAACTGGGCAGGTTTTTTTTACCACTCTTCTCTGCTGCTTTTGTCTCCTGGAGAAACAGTCCATGAACGACCCATGGTTCTGGGTTCACACATAACTAAACATGGCTTAAACCATGGGTCCTCAAACTACGGCCCAAGGGACGTATCTGGCCCACCATGGCCATCCATCCGGCCCGTGCTGCGGTTTGCCACCCATGGGGAGGTGGCGGCTTGCTCAGTTGGAGATGGTCTCCGAGCGAGCGAGCGAGCGAGCGAGCGAGCGAGCTGCCGCTGCCTCCTGCCTCCGGTGTGTGCACGCTCGCCACTGCCTCGCAGCGCGGGCGGGGAAGTGGTGGCTCGCTCGCTCGGAGAGGGTTATTTATTATTTATTTATTTTATGGACTCGCTGGGAGACCTCCGAGCGAGCGAGCAACTGCCGTGCGTGCCCAGTGCCGCCTCGCACGCGCCCAACGGCACCTCGCCGGCCCGTGGCCCCAGGCACCCACCTCGCCGGCCAGCAACAGTCACTGCAGCCTTTCAACTGGCCCCCATTCAAAAAATGTGAGGATCCCTGGCTTAAGCAGACCAGAGTTCAGAATCTGGATTCTCTTTCTAGTTTGTTCATGAATGGCTTCTTAGTGTGGCTGAGTTGCATTTTGCAGCAACCCAGGTTGCAACCCACTTAGAGGGCCCTTGGGCCAATTTGGCAGAAAATGCCAAATAAATAAATAAAAACTCACGCCATGAGTGAAGAGCGACAGTAGGGCAAGCAAAGAACCCAAGTTGTTCAACGAAAACAAAAGGAAGCGGGACTTCAGGCCACACTGCTGAACTGAACTGAACGGAAAGCGTTGCCCATGCTGTGCAGGGACTCGTAGCGCTCCTTACCGGGCAGGACCGACTCGATCCACACGGGGGCGTGTCCACGCAGCGTAAAGCCGAAGCTCCTGCTGCCCTTGTAGACGCGGACGGTCCTAGGGGAGAGAGCACGTCACGAGCCCTGGCGCTGGTGGGGCCAAGCGGAGCTGAGTGTCCCACGTCTGAGCCTGCCGAGCGTGCGGGCTCTCGGCCCGGTTCCCAGGGACCGGGGGGGGGGCCGTCTCCACATCCTCCCCGTCGGCTGCTCCGGCCGGGCCGGGGAGGGGGCCGGGGCCCGGCCCGGGTGGGCCCTTGGGAGCAGCGAGCGTGCTGGGCAATAAGCAGATCTCCGTGTCCCGCGTGCGTGGGGCCTCGGTTGGGTGCGGCTGGTGGGCCGGCCGCGAGACCCTGCAGCTGCCCGCCCTCCTGGGCCGCCACGCGGGCGCAGCACTGCGCAAAGCCCGCGTGGCAACAGGTGCTCACCTGCAGGCCCGGCCGTTCACGGGCAGGCGAGCACAGCTCGCTCGCCTGACCCGCCTTCGGGATGCAGGCCACGCATGTATGAACCTCCCATAAACTGTCTAAGAGGTGTGGAAATGGGCAAATGCTTTTTTCCAAAATATCATGGCCACGGTGAGCCTTCTGAAACTGCATTAATGTAACACCTGAGTGTGATAGGAAGGAGGCCAGGTGACCAAAGAAGAGGGCCGAGTGGTGGCACGGAAGGGCAGGCGTCGGCTCAGGAGGGCCAAGGAGGTGAATGAGCTGAGGCGAGCGAGGGAGGCTAGAAGCAACAAAAAAGTTTCGTTTGGTTTTTTCCAGTAAAGGCAAGAGAGAAATGGTGGTTCAGCTGCTCAGTGAGGGAGGGCAACTCAATCACAGAAGGCAAAGGAAAGACGGAAGTGCTCAGTTCCTACTGTGGGTCAGTCTTCTCCCAAGAGCTTGTCTGTGGTACAAAGGCAAGGATGAAATAGAAACTGCAGGGTCAGGACTGAGTCTTGAGATTCATGAGCAAATAGTCGAAAACACCTAATTATGTTGGATCATTTCAGATCTGCGGGGCCTGGTGAGCTGCGTCCCAGAGAAAGATTGGACAACCATGTGCCGGGCATTACATGAGCCAAGCTGGCCGGAGCCGGGGGTCAGACTAGCTGGCCAGGGAGGTCCCTTCTGACTCGCTCTGTTTCTCTATCTCCATGAAATCAAGGGCCTGGCAGGAGAACTCTTGGAACCACTTTCTCTTATCTCTGAGCAATCCTGGAGGACAGGTGCAGTGCCAGGTGGCTGGAGAAGGGCGAATGCTGCTGGCTTCAAAAGAGGAAAAGGGAGGATCCAGAGGACTTCAGACTAGCTCGCCTGACATCCGTTCCCGGAAGGGGAGGTGCAGGTAATGCTGATTAAGTCTGCTGGGGAGACCAAAGTGGGTGGGAGCACTGATACCTTGGGAGGCAGAAGCAACATTCAAAGGGACCTTGACAGCGGCCGCACTGGGCTGAGCACAGCAGGATGAGACTCAGGAGGGACGCAGGCCACGGTCTGAACCCGGCTAAAGGGAAGCAAATGCACATTGCAAGGGGGGGCCACTTGGCTCAACAATAATGTAAGCGAGAAGGATCTTGGATTGCTGTAGATGAAGCTGAAAATGAGCCAGAAATGTGATGTGGTTGCAAAAAAAAAAAGGGGGGGGGAATGCTATTTGGGGCTGCATGTATTTCCAGATCACATGAGGTACTTGGGCCCCTTGATCTGTTTAGGCTTGAGTACTGGGTCCAACTTTGCCCATTGAGCCCTGGGCACCACACTTCAAGAAAGGTGCAGGCAAACGGGAAAAAGTTCAGGGGAAGCCCCGCGAGGAGAGATGGAAAGAGCTGGGCATCGGGAAGAGGAGCCTGAGGGGAGGCAGGACAGCCCTTTGCAGACACTGGCGAGGCTGCCGCACCGGAGGCCAGGACTTCTTCTCGATCACCCAGAGTGCAGGACCCGGGATGACGGGCTCAAGCGGCAGGACCAGGTTCCAGTGGACATCAGGAAGAGCTTCCTGACTGTGAGGGCAGGAGGGCAAAGGAGGCCGTGAGCTGGGCAGGCCTCCCACCCTGGAGGCCGTCAAGAGGCAGTTGCGCCCGCACCCGTCAGGCCTGCCTTAGCGTCGCCCAGGCGTCCCGCTTTACCTCTGGGGTAGCCTTCCGAATTCTGCTCCTGCAAGATTAGTGTCAGCTGGCCTGAGGGCTCAGCTGTGGAATGATTCATCGGGAAAGAGGAATCTGATTGCCCAGATCACACCTTTTTCTGGCAGTTCTCATGTCAGATTTATTATAACGTTGACTAATAATGTTTTATTAGTCAAAATTACTCACTGTTGGTTTAATTTCTTACAAACTGCCCAGAGCCTATGGGAATTTGCTGGTAGATAAACGTTAAGGCAAATAAGGAAATATTAAGATAAATAAACATGGGTATTGCCTTCACAGCCGTGCAGCTCTGCCCTTGCCTGCTGTGGCTCCGAAAGGCTGGGGCAGCGAGGAGCCCCCACCGTGTCTCGGCCCCTCCTCTGCACGTGTCGAGGGCCGAGTTCTCCGTCTGAGTGTTTTGGAGAGCAGGGAAGTGCGGAGACGGTCCACACCCCGAGCCCTCCGCTGCTGCCAGCGATCCTCCAAGTTCTGGGGTGCCCGGGGGCGATCACTGCCAGTAGCGCAGCCTTACGGGGAACCGTTCCACCATTGAGAGGGGGCCTGGGGTGGCACAGGACCCGGAAGCCAAGGACGAATTCGTGGCTGGGAAGCAGGCAGGGCGGGAGGGAGGGGGCACAGGGTCCCCTGCCCAGCCATGCGTTTTGTTTTGCGGCCCCGTCTCTTCACGTTTTACTACCTGTTCAGAGGGGGTTAACATGTGAGGGCAGGGCAGCTGGTACTGGGGAGTGACCCGTGCACCTGCGAAATGAGGCGCAGCGCAGCGCGGCTGGCTTGGCTGTGCCCCCCCCCCCCGTTCCTCTGCCGGCCAGCGGGGGGACGCAGCTGCAGCGGCCCCACGCCTCGAGGTCGCCTGCCTGGGGCGGGCTGACTTACCTGCGCGGCGCGCCGGGCCCCGCGCTGCCGGCCGCCGGCGAGGCGCTCTTCCGCAGGCTCTTGCCGCCGCGCTGCTCGCGGCTGCGGGGCACCGAGCTGGCCCGGGTGGAGGCGAGCAGGCGCTCGTGGTGGTCCTCGCTGCGGCTGCGCCTCAGCCGCCCGGCCGAGCGCTCGCCCTTGGCGCGGCACAGCTTGCCGATGAGGCCCTGGGACACCACTTCGTCGAAGCGCTGCCGGTGCTTCCTGGGGATGAAGATCCTGGGGAACATGGCGGTGCGTGAGGCTCCGGGCGCGGGGCGCGCCCCCTCCGCGCCGCTCTGTCTCCGGCCCGAGCCCTCCCTGCCTCTGGCTGACTACGCTTTCTCCCGTGTGGGAAGCGCAGTCGGCTTCCTGGGCCTGCCTGCCTGCTGCTGCTGCCAGTGTGTGTGACAGTGTAATTTCTGGCCTGCGGAGCAGAGAGTATTTTTAAAGCTGAGCTCCCAGAGGGTGTCTACTCCTCCCTGCCGCCTGACAGCAAAATCAGCATCTCAGCGCCCTGCAGCCCACCCCGCCGAGCACGCTGGGCTGCGGTTGGTCCACGGGGTGCCCCAAGCACACCAGCCCCGCGGCCCATGCAAGGGCGCTGGGCCGCCTCGGGCTGTGGGGCTCCTCCGGCACTGGGTGCAGCCCAGTGCCAGGGGGCCCGCAGCACTGCATGCCTCCGGTGTTCGATGGGGTGCCCTCCCGCCCCCCCCTAATCCCCCCCCACTGCCATCTGCTTGGATCACCTTCGTTCCCCCTGCCAAGAGCAGGAGGGAGGGCGAGTCCCTTCAGGCAGGGGGAGCCCGGTCCCTTCGGCTTCACTGCGACAGCTCTGACTTGGAGCAGGCCAGGCCTGCCAGGATCCCGGGGGGGGGGGGGCGGACACCGCAATGCGCCTCTCTGGCAGCCGGGAAGGCGGCACATTCCTTGCGCAGGTAATTTTATACACGCCGATCAAGTGGCTTTTGCCCTTCATCCCGCAGGGACGGTTCTGGCCAAGAAGCACTTGAGGGAGAGGAGGGTGCTGTGGGGCGGCGGGGCAGGGCTGGCTCGGTGCGTGGCAGCGGCTGCCCCAGCCAGACCAGCGAGCGGCCGGGGGGATCGGCCGGGGACTCTGCCCTAGAGCCCTGTGCAAGGGCAGGCCCCTGGGACGCCCGAGCCGGGCAGACCTCTGCCTCCTCCCTGCCGCAGCCACCGGCGCATGAAGCACAGGAGCTCGGCCGCGTGGGGAGAGCTGCTGCACGCCTCGCAAGGGGGCTTCTGCCGGAGAAGGCCCCGGGGGGCCACACTCTCTGCCTCCTGGGCAGGCCCCTCCCGTGGGGCCACCCCACACCTCCCCTCTCCTGTGGGAGGAGAGCAGGATCACGGCCTCACCCCGGCGCAACACAGCTGACCTGAAACAGGGGCGTGTGGCCGAGAAGCCCCGGGGATCCCTAATCCAGGAGACATGCCTGCTCTGGGCCTGCCAGAAGACGGTCCGCTCCCGTCGCAGGCCCAGCCTCCCATGCTCCCTGCCCCCAGCCTCCCCGCTGGCCAGGAGAGGGGATTGCCTCGGAAGGGATGGGAGGGAGAGCCGTTGTGCCCCTTGCCCAGTCCCTGAGCCATGACGGGGCTGCCCATTTCGAGGGTGGGCCTCACTGGCTGGCCCTTCACACAGAGCTGTGCCAGTGGCCCAGCCCCACGGTGGCACAGACAGTTCCCCTCTGATGCACAAAGCCCCAGAATGCTCAAGACGCCCACGGCAATCACAGGCGGCTCCGTGGCAAAGCGGGACGAGGGAGGAGGAGGCATCGTGCAGGAGGGGGCCACCTGACCTAGGACCCAGCAGTGCGGCGATCCCCCGATTTTTCCATTTTGCTGAAAAGGAATCCTGCTGAGCTCTGTCCCAGCTGAACCGTGCACCCCAACCTGTCGCACCAGTGCAGGGATGCGTTGTACCTTGATGCTCATGCTCGCGCTTGGTATAGTCCCCGTTCTTCCAGACTCTGCACACACATGCTCACAACAACCCTGAGAGTTGGGCATCCGTTACGGCCTCGTACCACACGTATGTGCACATGTGGGGAATGCAAGCCCGGACAATTTGTCAGGGTTCAAACTGCTTTTACGCTCAGAGGGCAGGCACAGCCCGATTCTTTTTCTCTGTCTTCCATTTTCACGAAAATAAAGCAGCGCCATTTCCTAATGCTGCATTTGCCCATATTTTACTCCGACCCTGTCCCCAGTTTGAGTAAAGGATGGGTGTTTTAGGAAGCAGGGAATGAAGTTACACCTCCCACCCTGGAAATTCTATTGGAAGGAGAAATAAATTCCCCCCCCCCCAAAGAAGTGTCTGTTGCGGGGAGAAAAACTCTTGGGGCTCCAAGCCGCAGGGAAGGGTCTTGAAAAGAAAGCCTTGAAGCCACTCAGTCCTTGGAGCAAGTGGCTCATTAAGAAGTACATTTCTTTAGCAGGTCGCATTAAGAATTAACACATTTTCATGCTACTGCATTCTGAGGAAATTGTGGGCGCAAAACATCCAAGCTGGGAAAATTAAGATTGTATTTCAGCTACCACTAGAATGGATTCAACAGCATCTTTTTTCCTGCAATAAGAGAGTTCTCCAGTGGGAAGGATCTAGAAACTGCCGGAGAATGAAAGCTTGGTTCTAAAAGTATCCATTAACTCAAACTCCTTGAAAAAAGCAAACAAGCGAGGAGAGGAGGAGGCTGTTTAGCCGATCACCCTTGCTAGCCCATGTGTAAAGAGCCGGCAAAGGGTCCAAAAAAGAATGCCACACTGCACTGCAGAACGTTAATCTAGAGAGGCCGTAAAATCCAGAGACAGGCCTTTCGGAAAAGGGACTTTGAAACACCTCTCTATATAAAAGGTCTCTGGGGATCTTGAGCAGTAAATGAAGACATGCTTATGTGTTACCTGAAATGACCTTTCAGAAAGGATGCTCCAGGTTGTAACCCAGATGCAGGTTCTGGTCCCAGCTCAGAAGAAGGCTGCAAGTTTGATCAGGGCCTGGTGTCTGTACAGAGTGAGCAACACCAGTGCCCATCCGGGTGAATTTTGGGAGCCCGCACTGCATTAATACCCCTTGGATTGGCAAAATTTTGGCAGGAAGAGCTCGGCGGGCACTCAAAGGGTGCCCAAGGTTGGAAGGGGCCATGCAGCATGTGAGCTGATTCATCTGAAGCCCAGAGCAGCAACCCCCGGAAACGCCCTGCGCCTGCTGGAGCCAGTCAGGGCAGGAGGGGGCAAGGCAGGGCGCTGGAGGGGGTGCCTCTCCCCAGACATCCCAGCAGATCTCCGCTCTTCCATTCCACAACAGCCTTCTCCAGCCTGCTGCCCGCTGGATGGGATGGACTGCAACTCCCATAATCCCCCAGTCAGCAGGGGAGTTGCCCTCCGGCACACAGGGAGGGAGCGAGGCTGGGGATCCAAGCGCCAGCCTCAAATGGCTGGGAAGTGGCTGAGCTGCGCCGTGCCGTGCAGCCCCCCACCCACACACACACACACCACTGTTCTCCCGAGCGCTGTCCCAGACACACACAGCCTGCGGGGCGGCCGCGGTGAAGCAGGAGACCAGGCACAGCAGTCTGTGGACCCCAATCCACAGCACAGAGTGGCCATGATGTGGGCCCTGAAAAGGGAGGCAGCAAAAAGAGGCAAGACCAGCATCTTTATACATGTGTCACCTCAGTGGGTGGAAGCATGCCAGCGTTTGCATTTCCCAGAAAACTTCAGAATGAAAAAGTAGCACATTTTCTAGTCTATGCAGAGCACTCAGAGTGACTGTGAAATACTGACATCGATAAAGACAAAGCTACTGGAAGTGGGCTTCTTGCACAACTACCTTGAAAGTGCAAATGTTTTCCAGTTCTCATGATCCTAAGTGTTTTTCCTAATATGTTCCCTCTGCATTTTTCCAGATGAAGACATCTTCAAAACCCAGATGCTTGCATGCTGCTATACCTAATCTATGCTGGGTCACTCATTTTGCATGAGTTCATTCCTTGCAACTTCAGGTGCTTTTAAGGGGCAGGGGAAGGGGGGGATAGTGCAGAATGCCAGTAGAGATACGACGTTCTCAGAAGGAAATGATACTCAAATTAATAGAGCCAAATAATACAGTCCTAGGATCACAGAAGCAGAATTACTATTGAAAAGAACCTCTTAGAAAAGAGTCGGAACCTTTGCAATTTGCCTCCAGATTTAGAATGGCCCCAAATCACCAGCACAGCTGGATGCCAGCAGCTGCCCGCAACATCTGGCTACCCTCTGACCTTGCTGTGACATTAACCCACCAGAAACAAGTGGTCATTTTCATGACGACCAGAGGCTAAACCAGTGTGGGATGCCTCAGGACCCCGCAGCTCTCATGGGAATGCACCAAAAGTCACCCTCTGAAGGTAAAGTTTCTCTTGTTCCTCAACTGGTCCCAAATACCTAATCACCAATTTACAGCCACAAAGCTTTTTCAAAAACTGTGTGCTCCAGAAGATGCTGAACCATAACAAACTCTTGCAGCGTGTGCTCTGCCTCACTGCAGAATTCAGCAGCGCCAGGGAGAAGGCACACGGAGGTTTCCACATGCAGAGACACACAGCCTCGAATCTTGGAGAACGGACGGTTGCCACTTACCCGAGGCAGCTCATCGCTCTTCCTTGTTGCTGGTTCCCCACATGCTCGAGCAGAGGATAACACTGTGCCCTTCCCCAGTGCCTGCGAACCATATGGCAGGGAGGGGGCCGTGCGTGGAGGAGCACAGCGAGAAAACAAGGGCAGCCCGTGCTTTATCTCCACAGCCAAACGGATAAAGCAAATGCCAGCAAATTAAAATCAGAGAGCTTAATTCTGGATAAATGGGCCAAAAGCCCCCAGAGCAACCAGCAAGAAAGGAAAAATAGATAAACACACAACTCCGGATGGAATGGGGGGACCCAGCCGAGTGCTCGGGATTGGGGTGGGGGCTTCCTTGTGCAGAAGGGGAATGGGGCATGTAGCAGGGCTGGGGAGCGCCAGGCTCAGCTGCCGGCAAAACGCTTTGCGGGGGAGCTATTAAACCTCTCAGGCAACGGGGAGGAACCGTGCGGGCTGAACACAGGAGGCGCCCACAGCAGCAGCGGGGAAGGAGCTGGCCAGGGCTCCAGCAGGTGCCCAACTCTCTGAGGGGCCTCTGAGCGGAGTCGCTGGGAGCACTGCGGCCGGGGGGCGGGGGGCACTGAGAGCGATGGGACCAGGGGAACCCTCACCCCACCTGTGCTTGCAGGTGCCCCCCTTCCTCCCCAAAGGAAAGGGGCAGGGAAGCAGCCGCAAATCTCCCCACAAGCAGCGGGGCTGACTTTCCGGAACTGGAGCAGAGCCTGGGAACCCACTGCAGCAGCCACGGCTGAGGTCTAGGAGAGGTGAGATACAGGCACGCACGCACAATGAGTCACACTCTCCCTGTGGCCGCGTTGTGTGACCTTGGGCTCTCTCCCCCCCCCCCGCCCCCTCTGTACAACGAATGCATTCGAGAGAACTGCAGTTTGGAAAAGGTATTGCACTGCCATCAGGTGTGGTGGGGAGAGGGCCGGAGGGCAAGGGATCGCGGTGTGCGGAAGCCAGGGGTGGCGTTGGCGCGCTCTGCCTTCTGCTCTGGGACTTGGACACCTGTATCCTTGATCCATTCTTTGCCCATTTACACTCTGCCCCTTGGCCTGGGGCCACAGGGAGGGGGCAGCGGGTCTGCAGGAGTGGGAGGGAGGCCCACTCGGAGGGTCCGCCCTCCCATGCAGATGCAGAGCGGGCGCCTCCTGGGGATGCTCCTGCCGGCGTGTCCCATGACCCTCGGCTGGCTTTTGGAGCGGGGAAACGCGGCGGACCAAGTGCGGCTGCCCCACCCCGTCTCCCCGCCGGCTCGCCGGCCTTTGGCGGACGGGGGGACGGTGAACGAGCGAGCGGGGAGCTTGCAAGGCGCCCATCAGCGCCCAGGGACTGCAGCACCTGCGCCTGACCCCACCGCAGGCCTCACATGCCCAAGGGCAGCCTGCATGGCCAGCAGGAGGCACGAGGAGGGAAGGGCCGGCGGGGGCCAGCGAGGGAGTGAGGGCAGGCTAGGACCACCACCTGAGGAACTCTGTCCAGCAGCCTTCCCCACCCTAGTGCCCTCCACGTGGCTTGGACTTCTCACTTCCCATCAGCCCTGGCCAGGGTGGCCAGTTGGCAGGAATGCTGGGAACTGGAGGCCAGTGCAGCTGGGAGCCACCGGGGCCGGGGCTGTGCCCAACAGGCTTCTCCTGCTGCCCTCCAGCTGCGGGGGCCAGCCCCAGCCCCCCGCGGGGAGCGGGAAGGGGGGGCTAGGGTGGAAGTGGCCCTGCTGGGTTCTTCTGCATTTGTGCACATTTGTTTTTAGCTCACTCCGCTAAGCGAAGGGGTGAAAGGGTAGGGATGCCGAGAGACAGGCGGGAAAGACTGACCACTCCTCCCCTGGCCCTCCCTGCGGAGAAAGGGTCCCTCTGAGTGCTCCTGTGCGCCCAGGCCATGGAGAGCAGCACCCCGCTTCCCCCACCCAAAAGCCAGTGGTGGAGAGCCCCCCACACCCACCTTCCCATGAATTAGCTCCTGGGAAGGGACTGTGATGTTTTGTAAGGCCATAGAATATAGTGCGATTTACTTCTGAGTAGACATGCATTTCAGTGAGTTGTTTCCTGAGCAAGAGGGCAAAGCAGATAATTGGGAAGTCTTGCAAAGAGCCCCCCCGCCCCCGCCCCAGGAAGGCAAGGACAACCCCTGGTGAGCCCATGCACAGTGAATGGGAGGGAGGGGGAAAGTTGAAATCAAGCTGGTCAAGCAAATTCCAGACTGGAAAGAAGGGGCCACATGACAGGGGCTGAAAGGGAGCCATGTCCAGGGTGCAAGCCTGACTCAAGCCATACGGGACTCGCCTGAGTCCAAATCCGAATCCTGTTCACACGCACAATGAGCCACGGATCGCTGTCCGAGGTCCTGAAGGACTGGTCCCCAGCCAGTTCTGACTCTCCGCTGCTGTTTTTTGTTAAAAGACGTGTGTGAGTATGAGAGAAAACGAGCTGGGAGACCCCATCACAGACTTCCTGCACCCTTGTGAAAGAAAATTGTGAAAGAAAAATTGCTTTAAGGAAATCAGGTCCACTGTATCTCATTCCCTCCCCCACCCCCCCGGTCTTTGGTTCCAGCACGACCCGCATTGTGGTCTCTGCTCGTTACAAGCTTCCTTCATATGCTGCTTTCACTCCAGCTTCCCCAGACCATGGGCTGCCCATAACTCCCAATGAACAACCAGGGAGGTGCTCCTCAGGCCCAGCAGAGAGAGTGCCCGGAGCTTCCAGGAAGCCAGATGGCAAACCACTCCATCCCGAGGCAGGTTTTTCCCTTGTTCGTTTTGGTTTATTTGGTCCAATTAGATTAGACAGTAGAAGTTGTTTTGCAGCAGGTGGGGGGACTGAGGATTTCTGCTGCAGATTAACTGCCCCACGGAGTGCCAGTGCAATCCCTTTCATGCCAAGCAACTTGGAGGGATTAGGAGCAGCTGGCCTGCGTCCATTAATCAATTATAATCTGGGTCAGACTCTGCCTCTGAGGTTTTCACAGCCACTGGAAACTACTTCAGGAAAGGCCCCAGGCTCAAATTTGGGCTGAGGAACTTATTTATTTATTTAAAGTTTTTGAATGCCGTGCCCTTGCTATATAGCCTCGGGACGGCTCACAGAAATAAATATAATACAATTAAAACCCAGAAACACCCTGGCTGCACAATTAAAACTATAAATATTAGACATTGTTAAAATATTGTTTGAATAAAAAGGTCTTAGCCTGGCGCCGAAACAAATAACGACGGCTCTGGGGAGCGCATTCCACAGATGGGGCGCCACCACAGAGAAGGCCCTGCTCCAGGTGCTTTGCCTCCTGATGTCTCTCCCGGAGGGCCAAGCCTCTCAGGCTTGTCCTCGTATTGCGTTTCCCAATGCTGGGTTTCCCCATATTGAGTAGCTGCATTCTGAGGGTGGACCCACGAAACTCTGGTGGTGCCCAGGGCGGGGAATCCAAACACACGTGCTCCCCATCAGCTGGCTCTGCCCCGCTCCACCTGCCATCACCCACAGAATGCAACCCTGCTGCTTGGGGATGCAGCTCCCCCACCTCTCGTTCTGATGCTCAATGAATGGGCGTAATTAGTGGCATTTTTAATTTCACTGCAGGTTTTTAGAAGCATGGCTCTATTTTTTTGGAACGTGCATCTTCTCTTCTGGAAAAATGTTCTTGCTTTTGCAAAACATGCAAAGCTCAGGCCAGGAGACTCCACAGACCACAGGCTAGCAAATGGGATCTGAAGACGGCGCGGCCTTCCACACATGATGCCCCAGCAATGTTCACAAAAATGCAAGTGCGGGCAGGGGGCCCCACGAGAGGAACAGCGGGAGCGCTGGAGCAGTGAGTGCCCACCCCCAGGGGACAAGGGAGGGCGAGGGGCTGTGAGGCCGAGCGGTGGGACTGCAGCGGCTCCGAGCGAGCGAGCGGGCGAGCGGGGCAGGCGCTACCGGGGCAGCAGCAGGCGGAGGCGGAAGAGGAGGAGCAGCTCCCTGGGAAGGGGCGGCAGTGTGGCGCGGGCGCACGGGAAGGCGCTGCCCCGTGGAGGCGGAGGACGAGCCTGGAGGGCAGCCTGCTGGGGCAGGGCACGAGCCCCCCACGCCACACTGACCAAGAGGCTCGCGGTCCTGCAGGCATTGGCAGTGAGAGCAAGGAGCTGAGGTGGGGGTCGTCGTGGGAGACTCCCTCTGGCACGGGACGGAAGCGCAGGAGGTCAGGGAACCCGTGCGATCGGTCGCAGGCCGTGCTGCCCCCGTGACGACAGGTGGGGGATGCAGCTCCGATCGCCAAGGCGCCTGGAACCCCCAGGCGGCTGCCGCTTCCTCCCGATGCAGATGACACTGCCAGGAGCAGCCTCGGCGAAGTCACGTCAGACTCTGACGCCGCAGGGAGGGGAGTCAGGAACTTGGGGGCCCAGAGAGTTTTCCAGTTCTTGGAAGAGGAACAGACTGGGAAAGAAAAGGACTTCAGGGGAATGCCTGGCCATGAAGGTGCTGCTGACTTCAGGGGAATGCCTGGCCATGCAGGTGCTGCTGACGTGAAGTCTGGATTCTGGGACCACGGGCTGTGGTTCCTGGAAGACGGGCGGCTGGCAAGGGATGGCCTGCACCTTGCAAGGGCAGGAAAGAAGGTGCTTGGCCACAGCAGGGAGAAGTTTACCAGGAAGGCTTTGAACTGGATCCTGCAGGAGAGGGAGGCTACACCTGGAGGCAACGGCAGGCAAAACAACAGAGGGAGCAGCTTTAACGGTGCCCAGTAAGAGTCTTCCAAAACATCTGGGAAAAAAGCTCGAGTATAAAGTACATGGGCTTCAGTGTCTATATACTAATGCTCAGAGCTTGGAAAACAAACAGCACAAACTTGAACTCTTAATACAGAAGGATGAATTCCTCCAGTGGGATGGCTCCCATGACTGGAATTCAACAACTGAAGGATAGAACCTGTTCAAGAAGGACAGAGAGGGAGGCAGAGTTGCGCTGTCTGTGAAAGAGATGTCTCTTCGGACAGAAATGCAGGGTGGTGCTTTCAGTATCCCCACTGAGATCATACAACTGCGTGTCCTGTAAGCCGGGGGTTGGACCTGAGGGCCCCCTGGCCCCTTCCAGCTCTACTGCTCTGTGATTCTACACTTCTGCCCAAGTCCAGCATGAATCTCCGCCTGACTCCTCTTACTTACTTATTTATTTATTTATTTATTTATTTAGAAAATTTCTATGCTGCCCCATTCACCGAAGCCTTGGGGCAGCTCACAAAGATATCAATTAAAATATAATACAATAAAATATAAAACAAGTTAACAATATAAAATAAAATAAGTCGCCCTGGCCGAAGAATAAAATAAATAAATAGTATTAACAGTTAAAATGACGTTTGAATAAAAAGGTTTTCGCCTGGCACCGAAAAACAAATAACGACGGCGCCAGGCGGACCTCTCTGGGGAGCGCATCCCATAGATTCTTCCTTTTACTGAGCAAGGCACAGCTCTGTGGAGGCCCAGAAGAGCTTTGCTGTGATTTCATGTCTATTTCAAGCGCATGCTGGAACTGGTGGCCATCCCTTTTGTTTAGCCTGGTGGGAACAATGGTCACAGATTGCAAGCAAGAGCTGGGAAAACAAAGTCAGATGGATTGCCTAATGACCAGCTGGGGCTGGAAAGGCTTGCAATCCCATCCGCTGGCCTCGAACCCTGCCTGCGCCTCTGCAGAGCATCCCCACAGATGCAGAGGAGAAAAATGCCTTGCCCCCGCCAGCCTCCCGGGCACACACTGCCTCTGCCTGCCCTCTCCCCCCGCTCCTGAATCATTAAGTGGGGGGCAGGAGGAAAAGTCGCACGAGGTCTCACCTCAGACACAGGGGCTTCGGGGCTCCTGGGGAGCGGCCGCAATCCAGGACCAGCCCAAGTTCAGCGTTTACTTACTCCCTGGCCTCAGGACGCTACACTTTGCTGCAGAGGCGGCAGGGGAAGACCCTGAAGGACAGCCTGGGCCCTGGCAGTTCTCTCTGCCTGGTGGCTTGCTGCCTGCCAAGGCAAGAGGCACCTGCAGCAGGGCACCTGTGTGGCGCAGGGGGCGAGAACCGGGGCAGTCCCAGTTCTGGTCCCCAGCCCAGTCAGGGCTGGGAATGGCAAGACGGCGCCTGGGGAGCGGGAAGGGGTTCCGCGGAGATGAAGTCTGGGCTGACCTGAAGCCCAAGCCCTTCCAGGTCAGTCACGAAGCCAACGGATGGCTTGGGCAACAGGGCCAGGAGCAACTGACACCCGAGGGACATTCCAAATGACCCTTCAGGGGCTAACCACCGGAGCCCGAAAGCCAGCTCAGCACCTCTCTGTGTCCGGATCCAGCCTTGGCACAGCAGGCCCTCATTCCTTGGGACTGAGGGATGTTCTTAAGGGAAACCTCCCTGATCATGCTGCTGCTTGTCCCAAATGCGCAATCCCACAGGTTCATGCCAGCACTGAACCACTCCTCCCATGTCCCTGCAGGTCCCCCGTTTCTAGGGAAATGCATTACCTGATATTTTCTATGAGGAGCTGGTGGGAGTCCTCGGTAAGGATGGTGGGAAGGGCACGAGCCAAGCAGTCAGCCTTCCTTTCAGCGGCGTACTGCTTCAGGACTGTGAACATCCTCCCTTTTACATCTGGCCGGTCGCCCAGGATCTCTTGCACCTGCAGGAGAAACAGCCAGATAGGGAGTAAGAGCTTCCTGCCTGCCTCATTCTGACCGACCAAACGCCACGGGTCCATGGCCCGCCTCCAGCCCATTTTTTGCAAACTCGTCCTACCAATTCAATGAACTTCCATATGTCACCGAATTATTACCATTTTCCCAGTTCTCAGCATCTGTGGGCACATCGTGAGCGGAGCCGGCTGGTGCCGGAGGTCAGACTAGATGGCCCGGGAGGCCCCTTCCGGCTCGCTCTGTTTCTGTGTGGGATTCACTGCTGCGCAACCTTGCAAGTGCCTGGCGAACTTTCCTTTTGCAAAATAGAAACTTTTCAGGAGGTGGCCAACTCCCTAATGCCACCATGACTGAGTTCCATGTTATGCATCTTTGCTCTCCTTCTTTCTAACGTCTTGAGGCACGGGCATACCTCTAGTGCTCCCCAGCAGAGGGCAGCAGAGAGCCCCAAAATCCAGCTGCATTCTGTGGAACATGGCACTCCACAAGATGTGACTTGTTCAGCGAGAAAAGCACAATGCCAGCTCTTTTTTCCTTCTAAAATGTGAAACATATAATCAGCTCCGTATCAACACGTCTCATCTTCCATGGCAGACGCTGCTGCTTTGGCATGGCTGCCAGAGCCTCAGCTGGCCTGGGGATGTCATGGGCACCCCCAGAACGTACCAGCAGGCAGCCTCCGCTGTGCGCAGGCAGGGCCAGGGTGCGGAGGACCGGGGGCTCTTCCCCGCGTGGCCAGGCAGCGCTTCCCTGCCCGCAGGCTCACTTCACTGCTGTCCAGCAGGCCTGGCAGCCATCCGGCATCCTTTCAGGCTCCCCGCAGAGCAGCATCACTGGCCAGGAAAGCTTTTTGAAGGGAAAAATTGCAACTTGGATGCAGTTGAAATCCTGATTCGTAAGACTCACTCAGCTACAACTCTGTCAATTAATTTTTAAGGCTTGGCTGCAGCTCAAGGCTACGTGAAGTAATTCTTAACCCTTGGGAGCAGAGCAGGGCCTGTGAATCACTCTGTCAGGACACGGTTGCTTATTCAGATCATTTTCCTTCAATCTGCCCTTTCATTTTTTCTCTTTTTAAAATAGGAGCCATCTGGTTCCTGACTCCCAGCTGAGCAGAGCGGAGGAAGCTGCTCTGGCTAGTCTAGGTCACTGGGGTAAAAGCAGCCGAGCTCCCAGGGAGCCCACGCAGGAGTCTGGTTCGGCGGGGGAGGTCAAGGGGGAGGTCCCTACCAGATGCACCACTGTTAGATGGGGAACATGTGGCTCAGCAATACTGCAAGGAGTTGTGGATCACAAGCTACGTGTGAGCCCAGAAAGTGATGCAGCTGCAAAAAGGGCACATGCTATTTTGGGCTGCATTCATAGAAGCATCGTTTCCAAAACACGTAAAGTACTAGCTCCACTATACACAGCACTAGCCCGGCCTTCCCTGGAGCCTGTGATCAGTTGTGTGCATCGAAATGCTAAAAAGATGCAGACAAGCTAGAAAGGGTCCAGAGGAGGGCAGCGAGGATGATTCCAGGACCGGAGGCAAAGCCCTGCAAGGCAAGACTGCGAGACTGAACTGGGCACGTTCAGCCTCAGGAAGGGAAGACTGAGGGGGGATATGACAGCACTCCACAAGTACCTGAAAGGCTGTCACAGAAGGGAAGGACAAGGTATCTTCTTGTCCATTCCAGAGTGCAGGACACGGACAAATGGACTTAAGTTAAAAGAAACCAGATTTAGACCAGACACCAGGAAGCGTTTCCTCCCTGCCAGAGCAGCCTGACAATGGGACCGATAACCTGGGGAAGCTGTGGGCTCTCCCTCGCTGGAGACTTTCAGAAGGCATCTGGACTGCCACCTCATGGGAAGGTGTGACTTCGTGTCCTGCCTCAGCAGGGGGTTGGGCCCGACGGCCTTCTGGCCCCTTCTGACCCTACTCTTCCAGGATTCTGATCCCTTAAAACCACTTTTTTAAATTCTAAACAAATTTCAGACCGCTTTTGAACATTTTCCTCTGTATCTATATATCAGTATGGAAAGAGGCTTAATTTTCGTTTTATTTTTCGTGAAGTCCTATCTCACGAAAGCACTAGAATCCTTTGAGTGTCAATAAGCATGTAGACGGGCAATTCAGTAGGCACTGTTTACCCGGACTTCCAAAAGGCTTCTGACACAGACCCTCACCAAAGGCTCCCGAGCAAACTCAGCAGTCGTGGAATAAAAGGGGGAGGGGTCCTTCTACAGACCACAACCTGGTTGAAGGGTAGGACTCAGGGGGATGGGAATCCACAGCAACTTCTCCCAGTGGAGTCCCGTCACCAGTGGAGTCCCACCGGGTCCGTATCGGGAGCAGCACTTCCCCACCTGTTCGTAAATGATCTGCAACTAGAAGCAGTGAGGTGGGCCGCGTTTGCTGACGACACTAAACTTTTAGGGTGGTTGAAATCAAAAGGGACTGAGGTGCTCCAAAGGGATTTCTCCAAGCTGGGAGAAAGGGCACCAAAATGGCAAATGCCATTCAGTGCAAGCAGGCATAACACAACGCATGTCGGGGGAAAAGTCCCAACGTTAAGTACGTGCTGGTAGGGTCCAAAGTGCCCAAGCAGGAGGGGGGGTGGACCACTCGATGGCAGTGTTGTCCCAGTGTCCAGCGGCTGTGAAGAAGGCAAACTCCACACTGGGAATCATTAGGAACAGAATAGAAACCGGAATTGCCAAGATCTTTCTTCCCTTAGACAAATCTTTGCTGCAATTGAACTTGGGATATGGTGTTCAGTTCTGGTTGTTTCACCTGAAAAAGTGCGTTACTCGGTTCAGAAAAATACAGAGAGAGGCAACGAAAGTGATGAGGGGGCTGGAGCAGCTTCTCCGTGCGTGGCTACGACAACTGGGACTGTGCAGCTTAGCAAGAAGGCGAGGAAGGTGAGGCGTGAGGGAGGTGCTGAAAATAACGTGTGGTGAGGAGAAAGGGGCAGGGAGAGATTCCTCTCCCTCTCCCATCACGCCTGGACCCAAAGGGGTCACCCAGGAAGCTGAGTGGTGGGAGGCCTGGGACAGACGGAGGAATCCCTTCGTCACACAACACATAGTTAAATGATGGACTTCTCTGGTGCGGGAAGTGGTGATGGCCGCCAGTCCGGACGGACGGATTCTTGAGGGAGGGGCTGCCGGGGCTGCTCGCCTCGCTGGCCGTGGGCTCCCTCCTGCAGCAGAGGCGGGTGGCGCGCCTGCAGACCCCCGTGGCGGGGGTGCTGCACCCCTCCTGCTGGAGGGAGCCGTGGGCAGCTGGCTTGCCACCGTGTGTGCTGGACCGGAAGGGCCTTTGGCCTGATCCGGCAGGGCTTTCCTTATGCCCTTACGAGAGCAGCAAGGTCTTCCCTGCCTGGAAACTTGCAGCGACGCCAGAAAGGTGGCGGAACTGGAATGAGGCATGCGGCATGCTAATGCGCGGAGAGCGGGAGCGGCTCCCGGCCCCCCGGTGCCCGTCCCACTTGGAAGCTCTCCGCCGTCGAGTATCGCAGGCTTTTTGACCTATATCCTGGTGCTTCCTGGGACATGGAGTCTTCAAAGCGCCGCCACAGGATTGGGACGGAAGTCCTCCTGACGCACACAGCCTTTCAAGGTCATCTCATCTGGGGCAGTGACAGGGACTCCGGCTCCAGCACACCCCCCCCCCCACAGATCGGGAGGAAGGGCTTTGAGGCAGAGCGGGCTCCCTCCCGAGGGGTGCGCTCCGGCACTGTGTCGCGAGAGCCAGGAAGGCTTCGGTCGCCTGCACACATGCGGCTGCCGTTCAAGATGCCCTTTCAAGGGACCTGGTCTCCGGGAAGTGACTGCTCTGTTCCCACACCAACTGCCAGTGCGGGCAAGTGCAGGAGGCGCTGGCAAAGCTGGCCTGACCAGACCAGAATCAGGCCTTGTGTCCGCTTCCATGACATTATAGCAGCCGGACGTCAATGCTAAAGGCACCCCAAACTCGGCAAGGAACACCACGCTGCTGCGCCTCACCAGAGGTTTGCTGGGGCTGGAGGCAAGGATGGGGTGGGGGCACTGCCCGGGTGTGTGGAGGGGCTCTCTGGTGGTGGGGCTGCGGTCGACAGACGCTCAGGAACGGAGGCAGGGCACCCCTTGCTTTGTCTGTGTATGTGGGTGTCCCCTTGTCCCAGCAGAGCTCTCTCTGGGCAGCCCTGAATGGCACCGGTGCTTTGAGCATCCTGGTTGGAGGAGTAACTCTGAAGATGATCAAAGCAAGAGGGAAGATGCTAGGAAACAACCAGACACCTGCGCCAGCCCTGCACCAGACAGGAAAAGAGGGCCAGTCTGTCAGTGACACCTTCAAAACCAGCAGACACCTGAGACCTGGCACAGGTGCAAAGGGGGGGCGCAGCCACAGGCACCTCTCTGCGATTTGCTTTCCAAGGTGCATCAGGTAATGCCAATCACACGCAATGCGAATGCCTGCCGGAAGCAGCAGCGCCATTCCTCGTCCGCGGGCAGCAGGCTTCCAAATCAGCCCGTCGCCTCCTGGTGTGCCCAGGGGGAAGCCCGGGGACAGACAGGCAGAGGGGCAATCACTGCATCTGCTTCCCCTGAGGAATGGAGGGGACAGGCCCCTGCCCAGGAACCCCAAGCGGGCTTCGCTCAGACTGGGTCAGTACAACGCAGCCAGGTCCGACCGCAGTGGGAGGGCTGCTTCAAACGAAGGGCTGTTCCAGCCAGGGGAGAACTGGATCTCCTGGCCAGTACAGAACAAAATGGAGCCTTCTGGAGGAGCTTGTTTGGCAGAATGCAAGACCGTGACCGTTTCAGGAGCCACTGAAGTTGGCGTGAGGATAGGAGCAGGAGCAGGTTCGGCGCAGGAACAGGCCACCCATTGGTACATCCAGAGCTGCACAGAGGGCAGATGGTGAACTTGGAGCAGTGTACCCATGGACTGCCATTCCTTGGAACGCCGTGGTGCCCCACAGCTGCCCTGAGAATGGAGTCCGCCTGTCCAGGTGCCACTGTTCCTGGTGATGCCAATGCTCCAAGTTGTGGGTGAGCGGGAATGCCTCCCTGAGCCCTTTGCACGGACAGCAGACGCTCCTTGCTTCTTTCCCGCTGGGCGTCCGAAGGAGATGTTCTCCCCAGACAGCAGTGCGACCGAGTGTGGTGCTAGAGAGCGGCCTGCCAGACTCCCACAAGCCGCCTTCCCCAGCCTGGTGGCCTTCAGAGGCACTTGGATTCCTGCCCAGCAGGGCCACAGACTGGCAATTTTGGGTAGTGTAATCCACACGTGTCTGGAAGGCACAAGGTGGGGGAGGGCCATCCTAGAGAATAACAGCCTAGAAACCAGGAAAGCTTATGCTCTGCATAACGACATCCCTCACAAAGGCAGTTTTAATGCTGATGAGTAGATGACCAAAGCTCTCTGGGTGGTTTACAACAACACATAAAATATAATAGAAAGTGCAATAAAACACCATAAAACCCCTAAGCACCAAATTCAAGAACCAGATTTTAAAAGATATAATAGCTTATACAAATTAAATTATGCCCTGTTCAAGTAGCTGGCATAAGCCAATATAATATTGATCTGCGAGGATCAGGAGTACTCTTCCTGGTTATACGGCCAGGATCTGCACTCATGTCCTGCCTCCAGCTCCCCACAGGCACCTGGTTTGCCACTGCGGGAAGAGAATCCTGGGCTAGATGGGCGTTGGGCACAAGTCTTTGAAAGGGCACCCAATCACAGACTGCAACACATAAACTCACACAGCTCCAAATGTGAGTCCCCACAGCTTCCGAGGCCCACAGCTTCCTCCCTCAGCTTCTGTACTGGTGGAACTACTATCTTCTGCACCCAAAGCCAGGAGGCCCCTGAGAAATTCCACCAGGGCTTCCCTAATCTTCACCCCGCCATCAACCCAGGTCATGACAGGCCCGCGCAACAGGTTCACGTTCTGGAGATCACCATGCAAATACAATGGAATGAATGCAATTTTGGATTGCAAGCCTGTGAGCACAGACAGTGCTGTTATTGCTCTCTGGAAGCCTCTCAGTGAGCCCTCAGATAAATAAAATCATTCTAATATTTTACAGATTGATTGACTGAGTTTTCTATTCATAGCACGGCAAGCTAAAATCTGTGCTGGATAAAACTAGGGCGAAAGGGTTTATTTTAGAACTATCTTATCCACTTTTAATTATAGACTAATCCCAAAGCAAGCAGGGTGCAAGCAATGAAGCACAGTAGAATAATGCAACATTGATGAGAGAACATCACTAGACAGAGGAGAACAGTAGCAATGAGGCATCCACACAATGCAGCAAAAGACAGCGAAACATCCAGGTGAAAGCTCAGGTAGACAAACAGCTCATCAGCTGCTGCGGAAAGCTGGCCAGATTTGGTGCCACCTGAACAGGACGGGTGACGGAGCTCTGCAGTCCTGCCTGGAGGGTGGCTTCCCCTGGGCTGCCACGCACTGTGTTGCCGTCACGAGTGAGTCACCGTCCGCCTTAACAGCAAGGCCTTAACGGCTGCAGGCTGCACCACCTCCTGCGGGTTACCTGGCGGGGCATCTGTCCACTCACCCTCCTGCCCTGGCTCAGCTCCCAGATCGGTCCCAGGCCCACCCCTTTCCCTTCCAGAATGAACAACCCAGCCGTCCGCTGCCTGCTTCATACCCTCGTCTCCTCCTGCGCACCTCCTGGAGCTCATCCTATCAGCAGCAGCACCACTTCTTCCCTCCTTCCCTCCAGCTTGGCCGGGGGAAGAGTATGCAGAGGGGTTCAAGAGCCAAGAGAGGCTGGGCGGCTGGGGCACCACGCGCCTCGTGGGGCTGCTGCATCATTAGCCTGTCGCTGCAAAACCCGTGAGGAGCCTCAAAAGAGGCTGGACGTGGCGGTGCCGGGATACGCTTTCGTCAGCGGCACGGAAGTGCCCCTCCACCGGCGGGAGTGCGCAGGCGCGGGGCGAAGGGAGCGATGCCCCTGGCGGGCCGTGGCCCCCGCGGTCCAGCCCCGGGGATTGCCGCCGCTTGCAACGATGCACTCAGAAGATCCTCCTGCAAGCCTCGCCTGGGTTGTGAATGCAGGAGGGCGTCCCGGGAAGCCCCCTCGGCCGCTGCAGGCCGCTTGCAGCAGAGGGACGGCCTCGACGCTAGCAGGAGTTCCCACCCGCCAGGGGGGTCGTTCAGGCTGCAGCTGCACCGTGCACAGAGCCCTCTGGATTCGCCAGGATGGCCAAGGCCAGAATTTTGCGACGGACTGAAAGCGCTTTGGAGTCGCGCAGTCCTGAGAGGGCAAAGGGTGGGGCGGCCGCGGCACGCGCACGGCGGCCGTCCAGACATTGCCGGGAGCCTTGCCAGCGGGACGGGTGCGCCGGAGCGCTCCCACTCGCCCCCGTGGGCGTGCGGGGACCCGCAGGGGGTGCACAGCTGGTGCCATCGCGACCTCACCCTCCAGCATCTGTCTCATCTCTGTGCTCCCGCTGGAGGAACCCTCCTCCTCTGAGCACCGGGGCTCCCCAAGAGACACTGAGCTAGCCCAGGTAGGCCAGCCGGGGGGCAGGCCCCCAAGGGCCACAGGGCCACGCCTGTGCCTCCCAGAGAAGAGGGGCTGCTGCCTCAGGCGGAGGCTGGGCGAACACCCAGCCTCCGGGAGCACTGCGCCCGTGGGGCTCCTTTGCAAAGGGGGCTCCACGACACGGGGGCTCCCCAGGGTCCAGCCCTCTCCTGAGCAGGCCTCCTGCCTGCCAGAATCCCGCAAGGCTCCACCCAGAGGCCTGGGCACGCTGTGCGCTCCACCTCCGGCTGCGAGCCTTCAGCTTCAGCCAGGCCAGGCGGGAGCGACCTGTGCTCCAGACCTCGCCTTGGGACCGGCGCTCGGGTGCTGACCCTCACCGGGCTCCGTTTCTGGATGGGAGACTGCAGCGGGCTGCCCTTCGCCCCTCTGTCCTGACCTCTCCCGCCTTTGCCTCGCCCCAGGCTGGCCCTGAACGTTGCGCTGTACTGCCTTGCCTCTGGGAGCACCCATAAATTATGCTGCAGCCCCTCGGACACAGCCACAACACAGCCCTAATCGGTTAAAGCCGCTTCAGCCTGGAGCCACTGCCACATTTTTAGCAGGAATGTCCACAAATTAATTATGCTTGTGTGAAGTATTTCCACTGATCTGTCCTGAAATTTCTGCTCCTCAGTTTTGTGGGCTAAACCCCCAGGTCTGACATTACGCAAGAGGCAGGAAAGGCTCTCCGTTTCTCTGCTTGGCTGAGGAAGGCAGCACAAAAATAGACCTGCATCCCGTTTGCAGCAGGATGAATTAACTAGATAAAAATTAAAATTCCAGGTTAGCCATGTCTTTAACAATTTAAAAAGAATTGATTTTATACGTTTAAAAAAGGTGAGTTAAAAGTTAAAGAAAAATCTGGCTCATACAGTTTATGTTTCTCCATTGAGACTCTCAGCTTTCTTGTTTAAGAGAGTTTGACATGGTTCACACGGCACAACAACCCATTCACTGCAGCTGACAAGCCACGGTGTGTTGATGTGTTGTGTGGATACTCAGACCTGTGCCGGTCCGAATGGCCAGCCTGGCCTTGAGCGATCTCTGTTGCCAGAGTGCCACAGTGGGCATTGAACCAGAATGTCTGCAGAAGAGCTTTCTTTTTCAATTTGCTTTTTCCAGACAGCTGTCAAAAGGCCAGCTGTTCAGAGAAATGAAAACCACTAGTGATTTTTTGCTTGTGAAAGGAAACGACCAGTAGATTACCCTCCTTCTGGCCACCCTCCATAGTTTGGGCTGGGGACATTTCTCCAAATTTTCCACCTTTTCACATTACTCTAGGTGTTAAGAAAAGTAATGCCACCCTGGGAGTTTTTTAAAAGGTTCATTTTTCAGGTTACCTGTAGAAACCCAAGTGGGCATGAACACATATTAGGGATGGGTCAGAGAAGGAATACCTTCCGAAGGACCAAGTGAAAAGGAAGGAGGGGACAACTCACGGTGAGCCAACCCTGACTGCATAGCTTATCTGTGGGAACGTTGGCACACTGACCTCGGCAGAAAGTCATGCTCATCCTGTGAGCGATTTCCGGTTCAGTACAAGTCTCAGAGTTACTTAATTTGAGCTGGCATTTTCTGCACATGTGCAGAAGTCAGCAAGGGAGCCGGTGGCAATGGGAAAGGGAGCGAGCGCAACACACAGGGGCACTGATGTGGCGAGGCCCCCCAGGCAGAGAAGCTCTTCTTAGCTGGCCATTTACAGAGGGGGGCAACCACATTAGCCCACTGCAGAAGGACAGCAGGGTCTCCTGGCATCTCGAAGTCTAACGGACAGTGTTCATGTTCATGAGCCCATCAGGGCCAGTTGCCGGCGGGACTGGGCGATAAAACAAACATCCTTCACACTTCTGGGTATCTTTAGAGCAGCACTAAGTTTCCTGTGAAAAAACCATCACTAATTGTTAAGATTTCAACTAGTAAATTATTAAAATTCTTGCTGTATAGAAAGAAATGCATGCTTTCTCAAAATGAACGTTGCAGCTCCTGGTTGTATGATACAAAACTGGCTTATGGATCCAACCCCAAAGAAAACCCGCCTGCAAAATGTCCTCCACCAACCAAGGAGGGCTTGGGGCCGCAGTGCCAGCCTCTGTCACTTTTGGACTCAGACCCAGACTGGCCCTGCCCTGCCCTGCCCTGCCCCCCGCACACCGAGGGCAATCCCAAGGCTTACCTTCTGGCTGAACTCCTGAGCCTTTTGCCGCCTCTCTTGGTGGATCGCATCAGCGCTCTGGACAAATTCCCGCACGCTGCTGTTGGCCCAGCGAGGGGGCCGTCCAAGCCGCAGCAGCCCCAGCTGGAGACCTCGTCCCTGGCAGGACTGGATCATGGCAGCCGCCTCCTGGTAGAGCTTCACGGGGGTCCTGTTGATTTCCAGGATGTAGTCCCCAGCTCGGACCCCACATTCGAAGGCAGGCGAGGCGGGCGTCACACTCTCCACCTGCAGGGGGCAGCCTCCGTCGCACATCAGATGGAAGCCAAAGCGCCCCTCGTCTCCGGGCGTAAGGTCCACCTGCTGGATGCGGGAGACCACGCCGATGCTGGGGGGCACATTCTGACACTGCCTTGCAAGGGCAACCAGAGCCTCACAGTTCATGGAGGAGACGTGCAGCCCTTCTACTTCCAGGATCTGGTCCCCTGGTTGGAGGCCCGCCAGCTCCGCACTGCTGTGTTCTTCCACCGCCAAGATGTAGCAGGGGCCGTTCCCACTGATTTTAAAGCCGAATTCCTCAGGCCACCTGTCGTTCGTGGCAGGCATGGCAGTGACTGGGAAACAGAGACACAGGGAGAGCAGCTGCTGAGCCTGGCCCACCTATCCAGGCTCCGCCCCAGTTGCACCTGAGCGTGATCCACACAGGTGCAGAATGGCCAACCAATCTCTTTTTTTGCAGTTATTCACTTCTTTGCGAACAAAACTGAAACAGTAATTTATCAAATAGGAAAAATTGCAATATTACAAGAATACAGTGTGAAGACGTTTTTTAATCTGGTCCTGTCTAAGCACAGCTGCTTTCACATTGTATGTTATCCAAGCTTCACTCTTGATTTGGAGACCATAATTTGTAATCTGGAAGTGTTCACTGTCTGTGTCCTACATATTTTTGTACAATATCCCCAATTTCTCATACTATTGTGTAGGCCTTTAATATTCTTTTTAAATACCAAAGGAAGACTGTGGAGATTTTCCATGGGGAATGCCTCTTTTGTAAATTCCAGGGAAATAAATGGGAGCAGCCAAGAGGACAGCCATTCACTTGGGCAGAGCCAGCTCCCAGTTCTAAAAAGCCTGGTGTTTTTAACATGCTATTGTGAACCGCCCAGAGAGCTTCAGGTGTGGGGTGGTACAGAAATTAAATAATTGAAGAAATTCCACCTATTGATTCAGAAGGATCCCCCAGAGCGGCTTCAAAGTCAAAGAACAGATAATTACACTGAGACTGCATCTAGTCTCTCCAACGCACACCAAGGGCGCGCCTCAGGCTCCGGCTGTGGGCTCCCCACAGGCATCCAGCCGTGTGAGCGGCCCCGTGCGGACGTTTGCCACTGCGTTCTCCCCCACCGCAGAGGGGAGGGCAGGGCACAGGCGGCCACGGAGACCAAAATGACGGGCAAAAGATTCCTCATAGGGACACTTGGGGAGAGACGGCGGAGGCAGGCAGGGTGCAAGTGTTCTGCCCGTGGAAGGGCTCAGCATCTCTAGCATGTGGCATCTCCAGGTAGGTGTGAGAAGGGCCCCTGTCTACGCCCCCCGGAAGCCACTGCTGGTTGTCCGTGCCGGACAAAAGGGGCCCTGTGCCCTGGCTTGGCAGGAGGCAGCTTCCCGGGTACTGAAGAACAGACCTTTCCCCACATATACGCACATGCACACACTTACGCGCGCACACACATATGTACACACCACTCTTCTCAGCAATTGGGTTTAGGAAAAACTTACAGAAATTGCTGGCCATCAGAGTCTACCTGAGGTCTTACAAGGGTCCCAGTCATTTGCCTGCAGTTTCTTGGCTCTCTTCGGCTTGCACTCCCTCAGGCAACTTTCTCCTTGAAGTCTCACTTGCCCCAGAAAGGAGAGGATCTTGTGCATGCACCGATCCCGTAGGCGCATAATGCTGAACTCGCTAGCGTCTTGTGCGCAGGAGGGCCCCCCACACAGCAGGCCTTGCACTCCCACTTGGCTATTCCGGGGTCCCCTTCCTGCCCTCTCAAAGACTTTGGTGAGCAGCAACATGAGCCAGGCCTTCGCTTCTGCTCCTTCTCCTTCTCCTTCCCCTTCCCCTCCTGCTTCTCCGGAAGGCGGAGAGAGAGTTGCGGGTAGTGGGGGAGGCTGGTGGGCCCCTTCAAGAACCAGCCATGTCTGAGTCTTGCCTGGAATCCAGGGCTGGAGACCTCTCCGAGGAATTAGAATATGTCAAGCACTAGATTGGATTAGAGGCCAGTCAGGGTACCGGGTCATCAAATTAAAGCAGACACTAATGAAGCAGCAGCAGAAAAGGACCGGGCTAGACAGACTGCAAGATGTTGCTTCAGGAGGAAATGCCTCCCCACCCCAAGACCAGCGGCAAAAGGTGCAACATAAAACAATATATGTTTATGCTAAAAAAAGGATGGGTTTGAGAACCCTAATTTGAAACTTGATGGTCTTACAAGCTAGAATGGAAATTTATGCTTAATTAAAAGGTTACATATCCTACATGGAAACATATAGGACATTCACACAGTGTGCGTAGGTATGTGTTCTGTTTTTGTTTTGGTAGAAAGTGGCAGGCACAGCAGAGAAATGGAAACAAAACAGTCTTATGAAGGAAGGAGCGGTAAGAGGCAGCCTGTCTGAATTAACTGTTTTGTATAGGACAACTGCTATATTAGAGTTTATTTGCCTTTCTTGACCAATCTTTGGATCTCCAGACTTAGCAGGGCAACCTGAGGGAAATGATGCTTCTCCTGCAGCTGGAGAAGAAGAGGAAAGTATCTGCCATTCCTTTACGTACATGCGAAAAAGGCGAGCTGGTCCAAAACATTTTGCAGTCCACCAGATGGCAACTGCACACCTCCTGTTAATTAACACAGAATCTGTTCAGTAGGAGAGCTCTTCTGCACTTGCCCAGGGAAATAAACAGGAGCTGCTCAAGAAAGAGTTTCTGATGGAAACCAGGCAGGTGGCCTGCTGTGGTATTTTGCATTTACTGCAGGTCCGGCCAGTCTAGAAGTTTGGCGAACTCCGGGGTCCCCCTGCCTGCCTCAAGGGAGCCCCAAGACTCAGAGGCTCACACAGAGCTGGGCTGCTCAGTGGCTGGAGTTTTGCTGTCCGGCTAGAAGGCTTCCACTGTTAGCTGCAGGGCTACTCACTGGTAGTCTGACTCAGTATAAAGCAACTTTATATATTCATAGGCACACCCAACTATTTGTTCATGGGGCTATTACTGCAACAGGCAGGGCCACCCCACTCCCTTTCTCCCTGGGGATATGCTTCAGTGGCTGATGGCTTGGAATTATATAATATGAATTGTCAGAGTATGTTTTTAAACATATCCTTCTTCCTTCCTCAAAGATGTTGACAGCAATCTCTGATGGTTTTTTCTAGCATTTACTCCTTTTTACAGTATGCCCCAGAAGGAAATGTAAGAAGTGTTCCCTGCTTTGTGTATTAGTAATATACACAAATGCATTTCAAGCAAAGCTTACCTCTCTTTCCCAGGGCCTAAGCAGCACCAGCAGCAGAATGAAGACTGTTGCCCAACTGAACCATCAGAGTGGCTCCTGCGCTTCTGGATCAGTTACAGATCTGTGGGGCAACTGCCGGAGTTTCTATGGCAAATTCTATCCAGGACGGTAACCTAATAGGGCACTCATTAGCAGGCCAATCTTACCGGGGAAAGGACTGCATGGCACTAGAGGCAAATGAAGGGGACAGACAGCAGTGTTGTAGTGACACAAGCAACTGGAAAACTCTGTTTTAAGCAGCTTACAGATGGCGGGGTGGGGGGATGCCAAATCCAGTGGTGAAATTGGGTTATTTGCAAATAGAGGGAGAAGTGCCCGCTACAGATTTGGCCTTCCCTGACTTGGACCCCACCACTATGGCTGGAAGGAAATATAAACACAGTGCCCAAAGATTGCCCTTGGTGGAAGCCTGCCCTGTCTTTTGCATTATTGGAGAACTGTCAGCAGGAACGAGGAGCAGCACAGAGACAAGGGCTGTTATATTGAACAGCTGTAGCCCAAGTTCCCTGGCCCTGGATGTAGCATAGATCTCTGTGACAAAGTGACAGAGGAGTTCCCCTAATGGCTCCTCTTGTCCTCTCTCCTGAGCCTCCTCCCTGGATGGGGAGGGCACTGCGTGACTGGGATGAGGCTGCAGCAACTCAGGTTTCCCGTAGAGGAACAGTGTTATCATTGTTCTGATAGAGCAATTCAGTTCCTGGGAAGCTCACCCTGTCAGTAAAACCATTCCAAAAGTTCCAAAACATGCATTCACAGGTTTTTATTAGGCCAAATAGTTTCTTTTAAAGGTGCAAACCTCATCATTAGGAAAGATTTCCCAAAAGGCACTTCCCTACCCTTGGACTCTGAACATGCAGACACAGCAGCTTCCCCATCAAGCAGCTTCCCCATCAGCTTCCACAGCAGCTTCCCCGAGGGACGGACGGCGCCATTGCGGGACCGGGAGCCAGGATGCTGCGGGCCCTGCTCCTGCCCGCCCCCTGCATGGGTGAGAGTGCGCTGGTCCAGGGTGGGGCGCGGGGGTGGGGCTGCGGCCTTAAACTCGCCCGCAGCAACCGGGGCCGGTGGCCTCGGGCTGGCAGCCGAAGGGCATCGGCCTAAGGACGGTGATGCCGTTTGGGACCATTCGGGGCTGTGTGGGGGCTGGTCTGGTCAGGGTCTCTGTAGTTGGCTGGCAGGTGGGGCTGGTTATATTGGGCTGCGGGGATTGTAGGGGTGTTTTCAAGTGTTTTTAGTTTGTTTTAATGGATTCATCTCCGGCTTTGAGTATGGGGTTGCCTGGGGAGCATGTGGGCGCCGCCATTGGGGTGGTTACAGGCAATGGACATTATGGCATTGGGGGTTTAACGAGTCCGCGTAGAAGGAGGAGGGACAGATGGTTAACACCTGTTCCTCTTTCTGGTTATTCTCCCAGCCGGAGGATTTCAGGTAGACTTGTCAACCGCCCCCCGGGCCTGTCGGTGCTGTTGCTTAATGCCAGGTCTGTTCAAAATAAATCACCACTCATCCACGAGGGGGACGACCTGGCTTGCATTACAGAGACCTGGGTGGGAGAGGGAGGGGATGTCTCGCTCAACTGTGCCCACCCGGGTACCTAGTCCAGCACCGACCACGCCTGGAGGGGGGGGTCACTTTGGTTTCCCGAGCCTCCATTTCCCTCACGGGGCTTCCTGTTCTCTCGAGGCCGGGGCTGGAGTGCTTCTACTTGGTGTAGGGCAACCAAGACAGATTAGGGATTCTGTTGATGTACCGTGCACCCTTCTGCCCAACAGACTCCCTGCCTGAGCTGACGGAGATCGTCTTGAACTTGGTGTTGAAGATTCCCAGGATGCTGGTCCTGGGGGACTTCAATCTCCATGCCGAGACTGTTCTGTCCGGGGCGGCCCAGGACTTCATGGCCTCCATGATGGCCATGGGGCTGTCTCAACATGTCACTGGCCAGACCCATGAACGTGGACACACGCTGGACCTGGTTTTCTCGACAGGACAGGAAGAGGGGGATTTGAGGGTGAGGAACTTGTGTCTGACACCCTTGTCATGGTCAGATCACTTCCTCGTGAGGTTTTAACTTGAAAGCGACCTTTCTCTCTTTAAGGATGCGGACCCAATTGTGTGGGTCCGCCCCCGGAGCCGGATGGATCCGGATGGATTCCTGAAGGCTCTGGGGGAATTCCCAGTTGATAAGGCTCGTGCTCCTGTTGATGCCTTGGTCGAACTGTGGAATGGGGAAATTACCAGGGCTATTGACACAGTCACTCCCAAGCATCCTCTCCCACCCAGCAGAGCCCGTTCATCCCCCTGGTATAAACCTGAACTATGGGCAATGAAGCGGGTTGGGAGACGTCTAGAGTGTAGGTGGAGGAAATCATGGGATGAATCTGACTGAACACACTTAAGAGTCCATTATCGGGCCTATGCTGTGGCAGTGAGGGCAGTGAAGAAGAATTCTTCTCCACTTCCATTGCCTCCTCACAATGCCATCCGGCGGAGCTCTTTCGGGTGGTACAGGGGCTGGTTCACCCAGGCCCCAAAAAAGACCTCGTGCCACCCTCGACAGCCCTCTGTGATGACTTTGCCAAGCATCTCAGGGAGAAAATTGCTCAGATTCGTCACGAGTTGGACTCCACTAGTGACTCAAGCCTTCAGAGGAGGTGCCAATGTTGCCGTCTGGTCCAAAATTGATGCATGAGTTTCAGTTGTTGCAGTCTGATGATCTGCACAAAGTGCTTGGACAAGTACGTCCCACCACCTGCTTACTGGACCCTTGCCCATCTTGGCTACTTAACAAAGCCAAGCACAGGATAGGGGCCTGGATCCTGGAGGTTGTCAGTGCCTAAGGGACAGCCAGGTACCTGCCCCTTTAAAGGAGGTGGCAGTCCGGCCAGTCCTAAAGAAGGCATCCCTGGATCCAGAGATGGCCGCCAATTATAGACCGGTGGCCAATATCCCGTTCTTGGGCAAGGTGTTAGAGCGGGTGGTGGCGGGACAAGTCCAAGCATTCTTGGATGAAACTGATTATCTGGACCCATTTCAGTCCGGCTTCAGACCCGGGTATGGTACTGAATCTGCCTTGGTCGCCCTGTATGATGACCTGTGCAGGGAGAGAGACAGGGGAAGTGCGTCCCTGTTGGTTCTCCTGGACCTCTCAGCGGCTTTCGATACCGACCATGGTATCCTTCTGGATAGGCTAGCGGGATTGGGAGTTGGAGGCACTGCTCTGCGGTGGTTCCGCTCCTATTTCAATGGCCAATTCCAGAAGGTGGTGCTGGGGGACTATGGCTCTGCGCCATGGCAACTATGCCACGGAGTACTGCAGGGATCCATTTTGTCCCCCTTGCTATTCGATAGCTACATGAAACTGCTGGGAGAGGTCATCCGGAGGAGTGGGCTGTGGAATCATCAGTACACTGATGATACCCAGCTCTACCTCTCGTTTTCAACCAATCCAGGTGAGGCAGTGGCTGTACTGAACTGGTATCTGGCCGAGGTAATGGGCTGGATGAAGGCCAATAAACTGAAGCTCAATCCAGACAAGATGGAGGTCCTGTTGGTGGGTGGTTCGGGCTTCGGGGTAGGGGACCTGGACCTTGTCCTGAATGGGGCTGCACTCCCTCTTAGGGACAAGGTTCACAGCTTGGGAGTGCTCCTTGACCCAGAGCTGTCATTAGAAGCTCAAGTGACAGCGGTGGTGAGGAGTGCTTTCCTTCAGCTTCGGCTGATCCATCAGCTGCGTCCCTACCTGGAGAACAATTGCCTGGCGACAGTGACACATGCACTGGTAACTTCCCGATTAGACTTCTGCAACGTGCTCTACGTGGGGCTGCCCTTGAAGACGGTCCGGATACTTCAATTGGTGCAAAACAGAGCTGCCAGGTTGCTGACGGGGACTGGGCATTGTTCTCATATAACCCCAGTCCTCTGTCAGCTCCACTGGCTTCCCATTGAAGCCCAGGCTCAATTCAAGGTGTTGGTTATGACCTATAAAGCCCTAAACGGCTTGGGACCTGGATATCTAAAGGAACGCTTGCATCCATATATGCCCTCCCACCCCTTGAGATTGGCAGCAGAGGCCCTTCTCCGGGAACCCTCCGTGAAAAGATATTAGGAAGGTGAGTACCCGGAGGAGGGCCTTCTCTGCAGTGGTGCCCCACCTATGGAATGCGCTCCCCAGAGAGGTCCGCCTGGCGCTGTTGTTATTTGTTTTTCAGTGCCAGGCCAAGACCTTTTTATTTAAAAGTTATTTTAATTGTTAATTTATTGATTGCATTTATTGGGTTTTTATATATGTGCTGAGATGTTTCCAGATTTTTAAGGCTAATTATATAATTGTTTATGTTGTAAGCCACCCTGAGGCTTTTTGTGAATGGGGCTGCATAGAAATTGTTTAAACAAATAAATAAGTTGGGTGGGCACATGCTTCCCCCTTCAACAGGCTGTTTGTGACGTGTTGCCTGACAAAGAGATCTGGAGATCCTGAAAGCTTGCATATTTTTGGTGAAATGTTGGTTGGTCTAATAACAAAGTATTGTGCTAACAAGGATCCAAGCAAGCATTCTTTCTGCAATGCTGACTTTCTGCAATTCTGGAGGAAGCCTGTATCTGCCCCTAGATTTCAGTCTTATGGACCTGATCCACCTGTGACTGAGTGCATTAGCTTTTGTATTTTCTTGTGCAGTGATAAGCTGCCCAATGGGTTCTTCCATGGATCAATGAGGAAAAACCACCCATAGATCATTTACAGCCCCCTCCCTACCCTCAAGCAGAATAAGCAGGGTCCAGAGCATCATTCAAAGTGCTCCTCTCTGCCTGGCCATGCATTTTAACTCTCCTTGATCACTGGACAGGAAGTGTGGCATGAGGTTGGGGGAGGGTGTGTTTGGAAATACACAACGCTAAAGCATCCTCAGGTATGTAAAAGTATTTGGAAAGTTCTTTGCCTTTTGGCCAAAAGCCTGTGTCTTCCTTCAGCCAAGAGGATGGGTACAAGTCTCACCTGGGCATGAGACTCTAAACATCTCAGTCCAAATGTTATTTTTAAACCTTTTCCACACCTTTAAAACTAGTGTGTGATCTTCTGCACAGCTGTAATGTGTGAAGAGCACTGACGTGATCTCCAGGTTGCTGCCAAATTACCCCAGTCTTGAAAATAAGTCCTCTTGACAGGCAACTCTTATGCCAGCCTTCCTCTAAGGTGCTCGAGGTAGTAGGCGCCTCCCCTCGATTCCTCCCAACATCCCTGTGACTGGCTGGCTAGGCAGCGCGTGCGAGGCTCCGCGGGCCAGGTCGCCCAGTGAACTCTGCTGCCAAGCGGGAAACTGAACTAAGTACCCAGTGTGGTTGGGCGCCCTCCAGCTCTGCTGGACTACATCTCCCAGCATCCTCCAAACAGTCTTGCTGGAGATGCTGGGATATACTGTTGTTGTTGTTAGTCGCGAAGTCGTGTCCGACCCATCACGACCCCATGGACAACATCCCTCCAGGCCTTCCTGTCCTCCACCATCCCCCAGAGTCCACTCAAGTTCACACCAACTGCTTCCGTGACTCCATCCAGCCACCTCATCCTCTGCCGTCCCCTTCTTCTTTTGCCTTCCATTGTTCCCAGCATCAGGCTCTTCTCCAGGGACTCCTTCCTTCTCATTAGGTGGCCAAAGTATTTGAGCTTCATCTTCAGGATCTGGCCTTCTAAAGAGCAGTCAGGGTGATCTCCTCTAGGACTGACCGGTTTGATCGCCTTGCAGTCCAAGGGACTTGCAGGAGTCTCCTCCAGCACCACAATTCAAAGGCCTCAATCCTTTTGCGCTCAGTCTTCCTTATGGTCCAGCTTTCACAGCCATACATTGCAACTGGGAAAACCATAGCTTTGACTATACGCACTTTTGTTGGCAGGGGGATGTCTCTGCTTTTTAGTATGCTGTCTAGATTTGCCATAGCTTTCCTCCCCAGGAGCAAGCATCTTTTAATTTCTTGGCTGCAGTCCCCGTCTGCGGTGATCTTGGAGCCCAGGAAAATAAAATCTGTCACTACCTCCATTTTTTCCCCATCTATTTGCCAGGAAGTGAGAGGACTGGATGCCATGATCTTAGTTTTCTTAATGTTGAGTTTCAAGCCAACTTTTGCACTCTCCTCCTTCACCCGCATCAAGAGGCTCTTTAGTTCCTCTTCACTTTCTGCCATGAGAGTGGTATCATCTGCATATCTGAGGTTGTTATTTCTCCCAGCAATCTTAATTCCAACTGGTGATTCATCTAGCCACGCCTTTCTCATGATGTGCTCTGCATATAAGTTAAATAGGCAGGGTGACAGTATACAGCCTTGCCGAACTCCTTTCTCAATTTTGAACCAATCAGTGGTTCCATGTCCAGTTCTCACTGTTGCTTCTTGACCCGCATATAGGTTTCTCAAGAGACAAATAAGATGGTCAGGTACTCCCATCTCTTTAAGAACTTGCCACAATTTGTTGTGATCCACACAATCAAAGGCTTTAGCATAGTCAATGAAGCAGATGTTTTTCTGGAACTCCCTAGCTTTCTCCATGATCCAGCATATGTTGGCAATTTGATCTCTAGTTCCTCTGCCTCTTCGAAATCCTGCCTGTGCTTCTGGTAGTTCTCGGTCCACATACTGCTGGAGCCTAGCTTGTAGGATTTTGAGCATCACTTTGCTAGCATGTGAAATGAGTGCAATGGTGCGGTAGTGTGAACTTTCTTTGGCATTGCCCTTCTTTGGGATTGGAATGTAAACTGACCTTTTCCAATCCTGTGGCCACTGTTGAGTTTTCCAAGTTTGCTGGCATATTGAGTGTAGCACTTTAACTGCATCGTCTTTTAGGATTTTGAATAGCTCAGCTGGAATACTGTCGCCTCCACTAGCTTTGTTGTTGCTCAGACTTCCTAAGACCCATTTGACTTCACATTCCAGGATGTCTGGCTCGAGGTCAGTGACCACCCCATCGTGGTTATCAGGGATGTTAAGCTCTTTCTTGTATAGTTCTTCTATGTAATCTTGCCACCTCTTCTTAATCTCTTCTGCCTCTGTTAGGTCCCTGCCATTTTGGTCCTTCATCATGCCCATCTTTGCATGAAATGTTCCCTTTATATCTCAAATTTTCTTGAAGAGATCTCTGGTCCTCTCTATTATTTTCTTCTATTTCTTTGCACTGTTAATTTAAGAAGGCATTCTTATCTCTTCTAGCTATTCTCTGGAATTCTGCATTCAATTGTTTGTATCTTTCTCTTTCTCCCTTGCCTTTCACTTGCCCTTCTTTCCTCAGCTATTTGTAAAGTTTCCTCAGACAGCCATTTTGCTTTCTTGCATTTCTTTTTCTTTGGGATGGTTTTAGTTGCGGCCTCTTGTACAATGTTGCGAACCTCCATCCATAGTTCTTCAGGCACTCTGTCTATCAGATCTAATTCCTTGAATCTATTTGCCACCTCTACTGTATATTCATCAGGAATATGATTTAGGTCATACCTGAGCGGCCTAATGCTTTTCCCCACTTTCTTCAATTTAAGCCTAAATTTTGCAACGAGAAGCTCATGATCTGAGCCACAGTCAGCTCCTGGTCTAGTTTTTACTGACTGTATAGAGCTTCTCCACCTTTGGTTGCAGAGCACATAGTCAGTCTGATTTCTCCACAATGGGACTGGAAGGGCCTCTTCTGAGCCTGCGTGGGGGCACAAGGGCACATGGGGTGGGCAGGGAGCCCCAGGCCCAGGTGGGGGCACTACTGAGCGGGGGCCACTATCCCAGGTCATTTACCAGGGCAAATGGTCCCGACCTGTCGCAGCCTGTCAGCCCAACCCACCTTACAGGGTTGTTGTTGTGGGGAGAAGGATAATGCTGTAAGCCAGTCTGAGTTCTTTAAAAAGAAAAAGAAAAAGAAAGGAAAAGATGAGATAGAAAGCTGGAAAATATGACAAGCATGAATCGTGTGGGAAAGCAAGGACCTCAGTTTGGCAACCAAGTGCAGCCGGGTCCGAGCAACCGCTTTTCCCATAGCAACCTCCGGCTCTGAAAAGGCTGGACGCGAGGAAGGTGGCGACTCGGGGGGGCTGTGGTGCTGGCAAGGCTCCTGCGCGTTCCGGGGGCAGTGGGGGGCGGGGGGCAGCAAGCGGGACCAGAGCGTGGCAAGGTCGGCGGCTGGCAAGGCTGCGGCTCGCGGGTTCTGGCCGGGCCGTGCAAGCAAGCCGTTCGCAGAGGTGATGCTTGGCGAGCTCAGCGGAAGAGGAAACCAGCTCGCCAAAGAGCGAGGTGGCCGGACTCCACCGAAGAGGATGCGGCCGGAGCGCAGGCCGCTGAAAGAGGCAGCTCGGACCGGACAGCGCGGCGAGATTTGGCCCACAGGGTCGCTTGTCGACATGCACCTGGGAGGTACGTCCTGAGTGCAGCCGGCTGGAGCCGAGGGTCACACTGGATGGCCCCAAAGGCCCCCGTGGACTCGCTCTGCTTCCATGTTACGTTTCCCTGTTTATAGTCGGAGCGACCGACAGGTAAATACCAGGCCAGGGCCTCTCTCCCGAGCGTTTCCCTGGCGACCGCCGGCCTGGACTTCCGCCCCCACTTCCGCCCCGTGCCTGCCATAGCGGAGCCCGCCCTTGGAATCACGTGAGCAGGAGCCGCTCGCTCCGGTGCGTGGGCCCCGGGGCGCTGTTGCTAGGCAACGCGCTGTGCGACCTCCCCGAGCTCCGAGACCGCAGCCGTCAAGCTCGGTCGGGCGGGCGGGCTCCGCGGCCGCCGCGCCGCACTCGAAGGCCCGAGGGTCTCCGGAGCGGCCGCCCTAAGAGGAAGGGCGGCAGGCCGGCCCGCGCCGCGCCGCGCGCCCTCAGGCGGGGGCCCCTGGCCGCGGCGCCCGGCAAACCCGGGCACGCGCTGCGGGCGCCAGGTCGGAGGGCTGTCCAAGGAGACGGCCACGCTCTTCGAGGAGAAGGCCTCTCGTGCGGCAGCTCCGTGCAGCCGCACCAGCCGCTGGGGGGCTTGGCCCGGAGGGGTGTTGCGCCCCGGGCCTGCTAGGGGTCCCGTGGGCGGCTGGTTGACCGCCGCGTAAAGGGAACGCGGGACTAGAAGGTCAGATCCAGCGTGGCTCCGTCACCAGAAGCCGCAGCGCAGTGAAGTGGCCTGGGGGAGGCCCTGAACAAAAGGACCCCCGCCCCCCCGGGAGTGGGAAACGCTGTGTGCGAGCGCACACTGCTGGCTGGCGCTGAGCGTGTGCTAAAAATGCAGTAAAAGGAAATACTTACTGCGCCTAGTAATTATGCTGCCCTTCCCAAGGAAATGGCGTGATGTGACAAGCGGGTTCGCTTGGACTGTCTGGAATAATAAGCCTTAAAGGGTGTTTGTGGTACATGATAATATAACACAGCACAGCCTGTTGCTGTACAGTGAGATCAGGATCCCAGTTTATCAGACCTGGAATGAATTGTGTGCTCACTTTTGCAGATCCAGCACCAACTGCTATCCTGGTTTGTTAACATACAGTTTTTTAGGAAATTAATCTGGCAAGCCACGATATCAGTGACAAAGCTGGGCATGCAAATGGCCGCAAGCCTCATTCCCGGTTCACCTGTCGGTTCACAGTGTACAAATCTAAAACCGGCTCATGTTAGAGTTGTGCTGCGCTATGCTTACTGATAAACTGCTTTTGGATTTTGTAGGGCATGATGGACTTTTTGACTCTGTTCCTTATTTATGTGTTTCTGGTTCTGCTGACCATTCCCATTATCTGTATGCAAAGGATGCAAAGCTCTCCTTCAAGATTTATCACTCGGATAACACTGGTAAGTAAGAGGTAGTTGTATTGGGTTCTGGAGTCTCCCTTCTCCCCGCAGCCTAATCACATAAGTCTCTCTGGTATGCTGTGTTGGTCTGAACCTCATGTTCCTAGCAATGAAAAAGAATGATATTCACCCTCACTGTTTCTGGCAGTTCTTCCATCACACTGTTTTCTGTTTCTTGCTTCCAGTAGCTAACTTACACAAAACGTAATCGACTCGTCCAGCTGTTCTTGTGTTTCCATGCTGCATGTTCGTAGAAGTTTTTAGTCGGTGGCACTCAGTTTCATGACAAGAAATGGAGGTGCTTTTCTGTTGCCAAAATATGTCAGAAGTGGATTACTTGTTGACTCAGCTGATGGGACTTGTAAACCAGAGCACCTTGAGAGTCACAAATTGCTGTTGCATTTTCTTCGTTCACTTTCATCAGGAGTAATTTCCATCCTAAATTGGGACAGGACCAAGAAGTACATGTTTGTTCCGCTGAATGCTTTCAGTTTCAAGACAAAGTTAGGATTCTGTCTGGTGGCACTAGTTCTGCCACAAGCGTGCAAAGAAGTATACATAGATGGTGTTACTTTGTCTGACCCACCCATTTTCTTTTAATATTTGTGGCTGCGTCTTCATCGAGGCAGGTGCTTGCGTGCGTAATCCCAGCCCAAGTCCAAGGAGCTACCCAGAGGCTGCTTTGTGGACTCTTTTGTACCAGGTATTTCTCATTTGTTCTGCTTGTCTTTGCTCATTAGCATGAATAGGCTTTGGGATCACCACAGATTTGCAGGGTAGCTTCTGAAAGTCTGTCCACCCTTTCTGTGCTGCTCGGGGGTCTAAGACTGCCTGCATAGCCACTTGCCTCTTCAAAATCACCACTGTTCTAGGTGGCAGTGCTGATCCTTAAACTTTACTGGATTCCTCTGACCTGTGCCTTCCTTTCCAGACTGCTTGGGTGATCCTGCTCAAGTCACAGTTGTTTGCAACAGGAGCAGTGCGAGGTGCGACAGGACTTCCCTTCTGCTACACCAGAGGCTGTAGGCTGTAGGATCTAGGCCAAAGTATCACAGGACTTTCTTACTTCCTACTGGTGGACCAACCTCCTTTAATGCATCTCTTTTCTCTTGCTGCAGAAACTATTTATTTGTGGTCTTGCATTTGATCTTGGAAGTTATGGTATATGGCGAGTACACCTGGGAAGTGTTTGGCTACTGTAAGGAGCTGGAGTACAGCACTTCCCTTCTCCTGCTGCCCTACCTGCTATTGACTATGAATATGGTTTTCTTCATTTTGTGTTCCAAGACAAATCCTGGTAAGATGCATTTTATCTGAAATCTGAGCTGTTGCACCATGGGGTGAGGCCCCCTAGCTGGCCTAGCTTATAAAATGGTGAACTGAGCAACTTCAGACTCTTGCTGGGCTCCTGTGAGTGATTGTTTCTCCACCAAACTAAATACATCCTCTCACTTAGACTGAGAACTAAGATTAATGAGAAATGTCTAGATCAGAATTATCCCTGACCTCCTAATTTTCCATGTAGGATTTGCAAGAAATGAGCATTGTGTCATACAGTGTATTTCACCAGTGTTATCTCCTCACCTGTGCATGCAGTACACTGGACTTGATATGGATTGGACTGGCTGGTGTCTGGACATGTGTGGTAGTCACAGACTTCATCTGCCTTTTGCCAGGGAGCTCTTGCGTATGTGCGGTGATGCTGAACTGAGATCTCAAGCCACAACCATTTAGCCATTCCTTTGGTCAAAGGCTGGAGGGGAATTACATGGTTTGGAATACATTGTCCATGGGGCTGTCTTAGAAGATGCTTCAGAAACTTCATCTAGGTCAGAATACAGTTCCAAGACTTCACTTGAACCAGTTGGTGCCAACACATCTCATCAGCTCTCAAACATCTTCACGAAGTACTTATGCATTTCCAAGCATAATTACAAGTTGTGAAATTCCCTCTAAGGTTCCAGCTGTCTCTAAATGGCCAGCACTCAGGCTGTGTGAAAGGAACGCCTGCCTCTACGTCAGTGGGGCTATGCAGCGCAGAAGTAATTGAAAGTCCTCTGGCTGCCTGAAGAAAGGATGGTGGTGACGACGGCAAGGGCCTTTCCAGGTTGCTGCCCTCTTTTTTGGAACTCTCTCTCCAGGGAGGGTTTTTCTGGCACTAGGTGAAAAAGTCCTTTTTATCCTCTGCTTTTAATTAATAGAGTAACAGAATAATAGTACTGTAAAGTTGGAATGACCCAGTAAGAACATCGAGTTCAACCACCTGCTCAATGCAGCAGTCCAAGTTAAAGTATTCCTACCAAATTTTAGGGATTGATCCCGTAAAGGAAGCCATAGTCTTGCGATTACAAGAGCAGAGGGCATTCATTCGTAGGGCAGCCATTAGTTGGAGACAGCCTGATGACATGTAGCAATCACAGGTGGCTGTCCAGCTGCATCTTGAATGCCTCCAGAACTGTTTCTGTGGCCTCGCGAGCGAAGTGGTTCCACTGTCCTACGACTCTAATAGTGAGGGTTAGCGGGTTAACATCCTCTATGCAACAACTTTTCAGGTACTTGAAGAATGCTATCATATCTCCCAGTCTTCTCTTTCCCAAGCTAAATATGCCCAGTTTTTCCAGGCTCACTTCACAGGGCTGTGTATCCAGCTGCATCGTAAACAAACATTTCCAAGAATACGTGTGTTCTCTTACCTGATACTTGGCTTGGCAGGAGAGTCATCTAGTTGTATCTGACATGTTCTTGATGAGAAACCATGGAAGAGTTGTGGCAGCAATTGGATGCATTTCTTTGCACAAGGTGGTCATGATAGCCAAAGCAAAAGTGGGGGGCAATCCAAGTGGCATTCTCTTCCTGTCTCTGGTACAGCCTACATTGTGCAAATGTGACCTGCTTCATTCTTTGAATAAGCAAGCACCTGCTCCTTGGCTTGCCCTCAAGGGGGCTGACGGCTGACAATCTGGGGGAGTTGTTCTTAGGTGGTTTATTCTTTTCAGCAGTGGTTTGAGCAGGGAATTGTGTTGATAAGGGAAAGATGCAATTTGGAAGAAAACAAATCAGAATGCTTCTCTTAGAAAGTATTTCTCTCCTTCTGGCAATGGCTCTGACCAGTAATACCCTGCTGTATCTGAGCTCAGATGACCGGAAGGAATTTTAGCTGTAAGATCTGCCCCACTGTCCTGTTGATGGGAATTTCCATGACAGAAGTGTTTGATTCTTTCCTGGCAGGTATCATAACCAAGTCCAACCAGGTTCTGTTTCTCCATGCTTATGCCTACGACGGTGTGATGTTTGAGAGTGGCATTGAATGTTCCACTTGCAAAGTGAGGAAACCAGCTAGAGCCAAACACTGCAGTAAGTGTGTTGTCATGTTGTCCAAAAGCAGGGAGCCCCCTTCGCTGCAAAAATTAAGCAAACAAATGCCCTACTCGCTCCCCTAGGATGCATTAAATGAAGAGGGGTAAATTGGGTGGAGGGGTTGCAGAAAAGCGGTTCTGGTTAGCTCAGCCGAGCCAATTCTGAACCCAGTTACACAGCCATTGGGAGTGGTCTGGGGGGACGGGGTGATTCCTTCCTTGGGGAACCAGTTTGATTGGGTCCCACATGAAGACTTGTTGCAGAATGCCTTCCTCAGAAGCTTCTCTGGGGTAGCTCCCAGACTGTGATTTTCTCCCCAAAGAGGTTCATTGGGCAATACTTTCCTCTTGACACTGATGGATTATTTTCACTGGTGGATGATTGGTGATCTTGGCTTTCTCCTGCTTCCATCATTATTGCATTTTGTTTGAATTTAAGCTGTTGTGTTGAAGAGTATTTAACATGTTCAGAAAATAATGAATTATGATTTAGATGCTTCAGGCTTGAACGGTCTTCTATGCCTTTTGCCATTTAATCACCAGAGCTAGCTTTAATGCTGCTGAAGGAAGGCAGGCTTTTAATGATCAATTTAATAGGTTCCCTTTTTAAGTTGCTGTTAAAATTCAGTTCTAATTCATGTGCCTTGGCTTTACTGCCAAGTTCTAATCAACTTTTATGGTTTCTTGACAACCAGACAGTCATGACCATATTCTGGATTTGAACAGGTGTGTGCAGTGGCTGTGTCCATCGTTTTGATCATCACTGTGTTTGGGTCAACAACTGTATTGGTGCTTTCAACACCAGATACTTCCTTCTCTACCTTCTCAGTTTGACCTCCATGGCTGTTTTCATGGCAATCTTAACAGCCAGCTTCCTCGTCCAGGTGGTAACTTTGTCAAATATGATGCTGGGATATTATGCTGATGACCAGGGCCAGGAGCATCCAGTTGATTTCTTCTTCCTTATACAGGTAAATAGTGTATAATTCATTTGTAGCAGAATGCATTTATACAATAGTAGATGAAGGGTATAGGCTGGATCTAACTTCATCAGAACTATGAAATGGGCTTCAGTGGCCTGCAGGATATGCTGGATCAGCTAACATTATAAAAACTTGGTTTCATGGGTACAGTTTGGGGGATAAGTCTGCCTGCTAAAATGTTGACATTTAATGAAACTTATCAGGAAGAGTGGTAGCCTGTATCAGCTTGGGAGTGCATGTGGATTTGTCTCTCCCTCCCCCTCAGAAAACATTAGGGTTAAGTGAAGAAACTTCCAGTTGGCCTTTATTGAAAGTACAGATTTTAGTTTTTGTCAACATTAAGATACAAACAACTGTGGCCTGTAATTGCAGGCTGGAAGGAATAGAGATAGCTAGAATACACAAGATTAGGAAGGGGCAGCTGGTTTGGATATTACTCAACTTTAGCCAGATTTCTTTTTTTCTCTTTACAGTACCTTTTCTTGACCTTTCCTAGGATCGTGTTCATGCTTGGCTTTGTCATCATTCTTTCCATTATATTGGTCTCCTATTTTTGCTTCATGCTGTACCTTGCATTAACCAACCAGACAAGCAATGAGTGGTTTAAATCAGGCAGATACAAATGTTCGTGTTTGCACCATTGCAGCAGACACAGGGGTTACAAAAATATTTATTCTAGAGGGATCTGGGGTAACATAGCAGAAATTGTGAGGCCTGTAATCCATGCTGAAAAAAAGATGTGATGACTTTCTAGCACCACCAGTGGACTAAATTCTTCCAACAAGTTTTAATTTAAACACAAAGAACCTAGCTAAATACAGTTGTGCCAACAAGCACATAAGTGCAACAGTGAAGTTGGAGTAGAAGCTATCATTCCAGGGGAATGAATTTCCAGTGTCATGTCTGCTTAGATTTTTGGCACTGTACCTGTCTTTAGCCATCCTTCAGACAAAAGGAGCAAGCAACTTAAGAACTTAAGGGCACAATCCAGTGTCTTTTGCAGATGCACACAGGCCTCTGCCCTTAGAGGTGCTCTGTGCATCCAGTGCAGTGCGGTGAAGAGGCAGCAGCTGTGGTCCTTCACCCATGCTGGCTGTGAAGGAAGTTGGTTGCTGCTACAAGCCTCTGCCTTCAAGGCAACATTAGAAAACTGGTCCTTTGCAACAGGCAGTTCATGAAATTGTCCTGAAGATTCCCAAGGGATTATACTCTGCATCTGGCCCAAGAGACATTAAAATTATTTGTGAATACTTTAGCTAGTTGATAGCACTCTTTTTATTACATCTGAATTATGTAAAAAAATATGCATTTAAAACATTATGTACAAGCTAAATTGTACAATATACCATTAAAAGCTACATGGTTACAAAAGAAATATACAATGTGTGGCCCTTTTGTAGCACTTCCCGGATATTCCGTAGAATAACCTGCAGTGTTCTAAAGCATTTTGAAACCTTTCTGGACACCTGCACATATTTTGGGGGCAGTGGAGTGTCCCATAAGAAGCTTCTCACTAGGATAGTTAGCCCCCTTTTTTCCCCTCTAAACCAAGATAAAGTGCTTTGTTTGGCAACTGCCTGGCAGCTGGCGAGAAGTCTGTCAAGAGCGACCAAGCCCTTTGCCGCAGTAAGGCACATCCCAAGAGCTCAGCTCTCTCTCTTCCCTTAGGCGCATCAGCATATGCATTGGCCCTTAAGGCTGTTTTATGGGACACCAAGTGAACATGCACAGCCAGCACGGGCCTCTCTGAGCCTCTTCCCTGTTCGTGTCACAGACAGTGCACAAAGCAGTCCCCCAAGATTAAGTGCAGCTATGGCTCTTCCTCTCATTGCAACTCCTAGGAGGCTACAGGTGGTGCTAGACAATCACTGTCTGAACCTCCAGCTCCTCCTCCTGGGAGGCAATGACAAACTCTCCTGTGTGCTCCATTATTTCAATGTCTTGAGATGCCACCATAGTCACAGTCGCCTCCTCGGCCTCACTGGTGCCCTCCGTCGCCAGCACAGTCCCTTCACCAATGGCCGAAGCCAGTGTCATAGCAACTTGCTCGGTGAGAATCTCGGGAGCTGCTATGGCAATTGTGTCTGTATCTGTACCGTCTGGTGTCACAGCCGAACTTTCTGCCACAGTGACATTTTGGACAATTATCTGATGGCCAGAATTCGCTTGGTTCACGATCTGCTGAACAACCTTCATTATGTGACTGTCCACCTGCACAGCAGAGAGAGACACAGGCTTAAACCCTGCTGTTTCACAGCAGCTGGCAGCCTCTGCAAGTGCACAAGACTGAAGGACTTCTGACAACAGAACATTTTTACAAACTGGAGCTTACTTTGCCAGATGCATCAGCTGACAACTTTTACACACATGCACAGAGGGAGAATTGCAAACAACGGAGCCAAAAAGCCATGACTCACAGCGGATAAGCAGGTGCAGCAAGGACATTCAAAATAGCAACATTCTGGAAGCAGGGTTCAAGCCTCCTAGAAAGCACTACTGCTGACCTGACATGTCCCCTTGATCAAATTCATTTTGGATTCCAGTGCAAAACCGCACGTCTGAGCCTATCCATCGAGGTCTTAAGGCCCAAGACCTACTATAATGAGCGTAGAAAAGCTAGAAAAGTCGTATTGGCACCAGTTGCTGTGAATGGCCACGGACTGTGTATCTTTTCAGCTTCACAGGGAGAGGTCAGCACTTGAATTTTGTGGCCTGCTGTTGATAGGCTTTGCCTCATTCATACACAAGGCACTCAAATGGGAGAAATACCTCATGGAGCTGCTGATGGAGCAGGCTCTGTCCTACAAAGCTCATGGTGCTGGGCGATTAGAGGAAGGAGCTACTTGGGCAGGATACTGCACCCACAAATTCTAAGGGAAGCAGGGCATCACCTGGGTCTTCCCCACTTGAGTTGCTGTTCAGTTGGAGGGACCCCTCTCCTGACAAACGAGATGCTGGAGGGGGCAGGGGTAATGAAGACAGGTGGGATGTAGCAAGAACTTCGTGTTGGTGTCTGTCAAGTCCTGCTTCTTTAAACCAAAGGTTGGAAAGTTTATCTTCCCCTCTAGCCACTAAAGCATTGGGAAACGACAGGCAGAACAAGAAAAATAAAATGGGGCTTTTAAAACTGGAAACTTATCTGGGCTCCTCTGAATCAGAACAGCCAAGAACTTGGAAGACAACACCTTGTTGGAAACAATTGTGGACATTTATTTGCTCTGCCAGAAGGCTGGAGGTGAGACTACAAAGCACCTGCTTCACAGGCAGGTCGCTAGTTCAATCCCAGCATTCCCAGCTAAAAGGACCAGGCAGGACATGACAGAAACCCACTGCAAGACTGAGTAAAATGTGGGGAGAGCACAGACTTCTGTTATTCCAGAGTTGCTGGGGAGTTGCTTCATTATTCCCACCCGGAGTTGCACGTTCCCTCGTGGGGAAACCAAATGCACGCAGCAGTCCCGGGACTCTCACCTACCCCAGCTATGGCTGGGTGCTGCCCAACACCAGACCCAGGCTTTCCACTCCCTTGCAGAGAGGGATCATTCTCCCCACAAAATCCCTCAGGTTAACCAAAAGGCCATAAAGACAGGCAGAAAGCCAAGGCCAGGAACGCGTGTTTTTCAGAGCTAGATGGGCCTTCAAGCAGGGAGGAGCATCAAGTCTGTTAACTTCAGTTCTTCCTTCTAAACTGAGCAGGAGAAACAACCACCCCAGAATACTCTTCTCTACTGTAGGAAATGGTCCCAGGTTCAATCCTTGGCATCTCCAGTTAAAAGGGTCAGAAAAGTTTTTCCTCTTCGTCTGCTGAGACCTTGGAGAGCCAATGCTTGTCTGAATGGAGAGTACTGAGCTGGGTAGTCTGAGGCAGCTTCTTGATCTGCTTTCCTGCCTGAGAAGAAAGGAGCTCCAAAGCCTGTCCATCTTAGATTATTTCCCAAGGGCTTTGCATCCAAGTTTCCACTTCTAGATCTTTCCCAGAAGATCCACCAAATGAAAAGACCATGAAATCCTGGTACTAGGTGGCTTGGCCCTGCACTTCCCCCACTTTTTTTTTTTTTGTGGGGGGGGGACAATACCAATCTATGAATTCCTTCCAGCATTTATTACCAAAACCCAAAATAAACATTATTCAAGAGTAACTACCTCATGTCTTGTTCCTTCTATTATTTCAGCTGCTTCACTGGTCTCCATGTCTTCAGTAGCTGTCTTTAAAGAGAGAGAGCAGAGATTCCAAAAAGGCAACATTAGCTTGGTGGCAACAACCCCAAGGACGCTGTAAAGTGCCAGAGGATTGTCTCCTGCTGCTACGTCTCTTCCATTCTGTTCAGTGGAAGGGATGCAGAAGTGGCCCCTTCAGATTTCACTCCGGTCCTTGGAAACCCCCTGCCCACCCCTCCTCCAAACCTGCAATGCAGGAGCACCAGCTCTTCACTTTTGGTGCTGCTTAGTTACCTCAATTATATACTCTTGCGTATCTGCCACAACTGAAGAAAATTCCACCAGGACTGTCGGGGGGTCTTCAGAAATTACAGTTGCAGCCAAGCTGTCAGCTGACTGGCTGTCTTCTGACACTGCCGCCTCTTCAGCTTCTTTCAAGGCAAGGAGGCAACCACCTGGGTGGAGAGAAGAGTGCTCATGCAGTTAATAAGCTAGCCACAAGTTCAACACTGACCTCCGGAAAGCACTGTATAAAAGTCAGTGAAGTACATTTGCCTGTTCTGGAGTATTTGTTCTGATTTTGCTAATCATGGGGAGCAGCAGTGAGCTACCTAATCCGATAAAAGATGGAAACCATTTTATTCGCTCACTACCTGCCACAATATATCTGGAAATTCGACCTGGCACTGCCCTCCCCGACAGTCTCTTTTATTTGGGAGCTACCATGTGCCCATAACTGTTTTGAGAGGAAACGAAGGACATGCTTACTCACCCTTGGTCCTCAGGTGTCTGTTGAGAGTGCCATGCTCTGCAAAGCCACGTCCACATTTGTAGCACTTGAAAGGCTTCTCACCTGTGTGGTGACGGATGTGACGGACTAGAGAACCTTTTTCCCGAAACCCCTGGTTACAGAACTGGCAGACGTAAGGTTTCTCATCAAGGTGGGTTCGGAAATGGACCTGCTGGGCATTCTGTTAAGAAGAACAGGAGTGCTTGAATACACCCAGTAGGAGGTGCTGCAGCTCCGTGCTTTGCATGGAGAAGGTCCAAGTTAAATTTTTGGCATGCCCAGGGAAACTCCAAGGTCTGGAGAGCCTAATGGTTTTATTTGTTGTTTTACAGCTTCCTATCTTTCTACATTCTAGGATACCACCAGAGTTCATCCAGAGTTCATCCAACCCAAACAGTAACAATTTTTCCCTTTCACACAATGTTGTTAAAACAAAACCACACATTAAGTCAGAGATTTCTTGTCTGCTAAGGGTGGACCTGCTGGAGTGAAACACTCGCTACAAATTTATAAGCGCACATGTATATGCACAATGGCCGCTGGAAGTCTCGCTTCTTCACTGCCACTCAGCAGGCTTGATCATGCAGCCCCCGGCTGAATCTGAAGAGGCCTCCAGCCGTTTTGCACAGTGGTCTCCCAGTCGGTTCCACTGCCCTCCTCCTCCTGTAAACTGGGGGCTGAATTGCAGCATAGGATGGAACATTTCAAGGCAGTTTAGCCAGAGTCATCCCTCCATTCCGCACCGTGATGGACTTGATGTTTCAAAGACCAACAGAAAGCACGGCAACCCCACTGCAGCTCAGGGAAAAAAGCCAATTCTGGATAGGTTATCCTCCCTTTGGGATTCCTACCTTTGTTTTGTACCTCTTGCCACACTTGGGGCAAGGATAAGGTCGCTCATCAGAGTGCACCCTCCGGTGCCCCTTCACATGTGCAATCGTCTTGTATAGCTTGCCGCATTCCCCACAGCGGAACCGCCGTTCGTTCACGTGAACTTCTTGATGCTTTTTCAGCAAGTAGCCTTTGGTGAATTCTTTGCCACACTCCTCACACGTAAAAGGTTTGTAGTCTAGAAGTGGGAAGAGGGTATTTCATAAGCTTGACAAGTGAGGGAAAAAAACCAAAACTAAAACTTTATAGCTTAAAAGTTTTTCTTGGATTGCTCATAATTGTTCTGCTTTGTAGCAAAGACGATGGCTCTCTTAAGTTTGCAACATGTTTAGCTAAAAATATTGCTGCCGGCCTTTGCCCAAGGAATTCAGTCCTGTGAAGAGGCTACACTTCACACGACTACACACAGGACTCCTCACTAGTCAGACCTCATCTGGAATCCTGTGTCCAGTTCTGGGCACCAAGATTTAAGAAGGATGCAGGAAAATTAGAAAGGGTCCAGAGGGCAACAAAAATGATCCAGGGTCTGGAAACACTGCCCTGTGAGGAGAGACTGAGGGAACTGGCCATGTTCAGCCTTACCTCAAAGGCTGTCACAAGGAGGAAGGTCAAGATCTCTTCTAGCTGATGCCAGAGCATAGGACACGGAATAATCAATTCAAGTCAAAATAACCCAGATTCAGGCTGGACATCAGGAAACGCTTCCTCACTGTCAGAGCAATATGACACTGGGACCAGCTGCCTAGGGAGTTGGTGGACTCTCCCACACTGGAGACTTTCAAAAAGAAACTGGGCAGCCACCTGAGTGGGATGGTGTAAATTGCTGTCCTGCAGCAGCAGGGGGTTGGACCCGATGGCCTTCGTGGCCCCTTCCAACTCTACTCTTCTATGATTCTAAACTTGAGTATTGGCAAGATGTTTTCCAGTGGAAAAGTTCGCAAGCTTAAGGGGTCTGCCCTCCTCAGTGCCAAACAGAAAATATTTTTTTTCTCAGCGGCTCAAAATAAATAGCCATCTACTGCACAGCTGTCCAGGTGCAGTGCGACCAGCTCTGTGTGCCAGAAAAACTTGAGACATAGGCAGAAGCCACCTTACCTAAATGTCCACTGATGTGGAGGTCAAGGGAACTGTGCTCTCTGAAGATTTCACTGCAGTAGGGACACACGTGACGCTTGCATTCACTAGTCATTTCTGCATCTGGCTATGAAACAGAAAGGCCCAGCATAAGTGCTTCACCCAGACACAGCTCTGAGCTGGGGTATGTCGTGTGAAGGGTAACAAAGGCAAATGGAAAGCCAGGTCAGGCTCGAAGCCAGAGGGAAAGCAGCTGTCCTGCTGAACTTACAGCTTCTATTTGCGCTATCTCGACATACTGCTCTCCACACAACTTCTCGGATGTGTCCACCTCTTCGCTCTTTAGCGCCTCTGCAGTAGCAGATGTATCTGCTTCGTCTGATGTGGTGTCTTCCTCCATGGATGCCCTTTCTATTACAATCCCAGAATTCCTCATTGCTTCTCTCAACAAGTTCTTGTCATTTCCGTCAGAAGCAAGCTCCTCAGGATTTGTCGACTAAAGAAAATCAGAAGCCATGGTAGTTAAGTTGGAATAAGAGACCCACCTTTTCAGTGCCCAGAATTCCACAGATCACCATAATCTTTCCCAGAAACTTTCTAAAATTGTTATTCCTCTGAAGCATAAACTGCCTCCTGAGAAGTAGCAGCAGCCACTTCGGGGCAAGGAAAGCAACAAATTCCCACGGGGGCCCCAGGGGGAAACATCTTTAATATTAGAATGCAATCCAACTCTGGGGATGTATCAAATGTCAAACTAAGGCCAAGCAGCCACGCAAGCAGGGCAAGGGAGACTCACAAATACTGCCAGCCCTGCCTTTTCCCTTTCAAGGAACTCAAGGCGGCGTACATAGTTCTTCTCCTCTCCACCTTATCCTCACAACAACCTTGCAAGGTAGGCTGGGCTAACAGTCTGACTTGCCCAAAGCCACCCACTCAGATCCATGGCTGAGTGCAGACTATAACCTGGATCTCGTATCCATCCTACACTCTGAACCACCACACCACTCAGGCGCTCAGTTTTAGATAACACAGCAGTTCGTGTGACTACTGCAGGGTCTGTTTACTGCAGAATCTTCTCTCTCAAACAGACATTGCTACTCCCCAACTCCAACGCTATTTTCTCAACACTCTTAGACTAATCAGCATGCATACTTTACACAATTCTTACACACCCAAGCCCACAGCCAGAAAGAAGCATGACTGTTTCTATAAAATGCCAATGTTTCCCCAAGACCTGTGGCACTAACCTCATGGTCTAATGTTTTCGCATCTGAGATTGGAAGCTCCTGCATCTGGACATGGACCTCATGGAGGACATTCCCTTTTGCGTCTGTCACTAGATGGATTACAGGTGAAGACTCCACAGACTGAGATGCGAGGGAGGAAATGGTTTCTGAGCTGGAGTTGTTGGGGCCTTCAGAAAAAAACGGGACGCAGCTCTCAGCAAGCAGCCTTGTTTCCAAGGACAAAGAACGGCTCCACATGCCTCTGTTCCCACCCACCCCTGAAGTGCCTTCTTTTGCCTCCACGTAACACTAAGCTCTCGCACGAATGAAAACACTTGCCAAAGAACCTCAAACATTGTCTTGTGGTAGACCTTCAAAACAACACATTAAGAAGACCCGTATTAGCCATACTGCAGGTGCCCCAAAGGCAAGATCTGAATAAAGGATATTTCCCAGATATTCTTCTTTGCTTGTGCAGCATCGTGGCTGATCAACCAACCTAGGGACCGAGATCCAGGGTAAAGCCGAGTGGAACTCCTCCCACAAGCATTATTCATCTGCCATTTTGCTTTGCACATCATGCCTGTACACTAAAAAGCGCTGGAGCATTGTGCAATTTGTGACATGATGGCCTATCGGGTGTCATTCATGTTCTCCTTTCAAAGCCTTTGTGATGCAGACTGAGCCAAACGGCCAACATTTGCCAAAGAGAGAAACAGGGATCTGAAGAGACCCTCACATATCTGCACACCAACGTATTATGCCAGCTCTCAAGAGCAAGCCTGTTCCACCTCACTTCCTCTCCCAGGGATGCTCCCTGGACAATCTGCTCCGAACACCAAATGCATCTTGCGCCAGAGTAACAGCAGTCGAATCAGCCACCCTCTCGGAATGACCAGAGAACACTGCCGGGAAGAAGGGAGCAGGACAGGCCATAAACCTTGGAGTCACCTGCAGCTATATCCTCTTTGCTAACAACAATTTCCTTGTTCAAATTGAAGCGGATTTTCTCTGTGCAGGGTGTCAAGGACTTCAAGTGCCGGGTCAAGGCTCCTGATTCTCGGAAACTTTTCCCACACTTCTTGCACTTGTAAGGACGCTCATCTAAACAGACAGGGAAATCAGAAACAATCATTATGTGCAAGAACAAGGCACACTAACACCACTTCAATGATCACTCCTCCCCAGCTTATCTCCACAAGCTGCCCAGAAACCAGATCCAGGTGGAATTATCTGATCACAGTACCCAGCTCAACAGTATATGAGGAACGCAGGTAATCGGAGGGGCCCCCTATGGCAAGGCAAACAGCGAAAGCACCAAGGACCAGTCATGGAAAGTCTTCATCTGCTGAGATCATCTTAGATCATCTCTGCTTCCTTCCTCATGTCCCTCCTTGCCTTACTGTCCCACTGGTAGAGATTTTCTTCCCTTGAATTCTACTGGTGAACACCACATCCCTAGCACTGATGTGCTTGATATATAACATCATCCTGTTTATGCCACAGTAAGCCCTCACCTGTGTGACGGCGATGGTGCCGGATTAATGACCCTTTAGTTCTGAAAGATGTTCCACACAAGTTACACTCGTAGTCCTTCCTGCTGCTGTGAGTGATCATGTGAGCTTTGAGAATGCTGGCCTAACACAAGAGGAAATGGGTATTTATGAAGGTACCAGGGCCATGCCATGGGATTTCAAGGTACAGCAGTAATTTTTCACTGACACAGACAAAAATTGTGGAGATTATAACAATTGTCTCTATAATGCGCTATCATTTATTCTGCCCCAACATTTGTGCTCCACTGCAGGTCACCAACGTACCGTTTTAAATGTCTTCTGGCAGAGTTCACATACATATCGGCCTTCTTTATTAACCAAGAGTTTAACCTTGATGAGCTCCATAGAAGCCCCTTCCTCTGGGCCTCCGGGAGTGCTCTGCTCCTCTCCAACATCACCGTCAAAGGGGCCATTTGGCTCTTCAAAGACATGGTCGCCAGCTACAATAACTTCTTTGATGTGCCCGCTACCTGTAAATAGGATTCCAAGACAGTTCCATTCTTTCCACTGGACCACTCTGGAAGACTGGCCAAAGCAAAATGGAATCCCAGGCCAAGTGCTCATTCTGTCTTTAGAATTTAACTCACGCCTAAGTCAGTCACTCTTGAAGACCTTAGTCTCCCAGCCTCAGAACTGCTGACCTCCTACTTGCAACTCTGTCAACGTCTGATTAAAGGCATTTCTTCCTAGCTAGTAAAGGGATCTCATCTTCTAAGAGCAAGTGCCACATATTATACAACTTTAAAAGTGTTTCCCCCACCATTCTACTTGATTAACAAATCATTTTATTCAAGTTCTGAAATAGTAAAGGAAGCATTTCAATCTGCGTTTTCATGCATTTCATAGAACAGTATCACATCCTACTGTCATGTTTATTACACTAAGGAACAGCAAATTCACTCATAAGGAAGACACATCTTGCCACTTCATCTTTTGGCTGCCCTTTCCTGTAGCTTTTCAAGTTCCAAAATATTATAAGCAAGCAACCAGAATTATATAAAGAATACCAAAAAAGACTGCATAAGCACTTTATGATAGTAGGCATTATAATCGCTTTTCTTTACAATCCCGAGCAAAACATTAATCTTTTTCAGTATAACCACATTTTATGTGTTTATTAAGCCACAACCTCAAGATCTCTTTCCTGAATAGCAACACCTGGTTCAAACTGGAAATGAGTATACATAAAAGTGAATTTTTTACCTGGTCATAAGTAGTACACTTCACTTTATGTATGCTTACACTGAACCTCACTTGCCATCTTGTTGTTCATTCACTCAGTTTGGACAACCCCTTGGAACACTTTATAGTGTTTGGTTTCTCCCACCCTGAACAATCCTGTATCATGTTCAAACCTGACTATCTTAGTGCTCACCCAGCTCCAGATAATTCATGAGTTCAAGTAACAACAGTCCTACCACTTTTTACCCACAATTGTGTGAATGTGTATTACAACCCAGCCTTTAATTAGTCATTCCTTTTCTCTCATTGCATGACTGTTCAACTTAGCATTGTTTGATAAAAGATTTGCTCAAAACGGTTTCAGATGCTTGTTATGTAACATCCGAATCGCCTTCGTCCAGACACACAAGGAAGGCAGAAGGAGTGGGGGGCTTACCTACAATTGCAGATGCACCACTGATTTCTTCTGTTATTGGAGATGCCTCTACCACTATGTGCGCTACAGTTATAGGCTCTTCCACAGATGAAATTGCCTGACACGACACAGTAAGCTTCAGTAAAGAATTAGTTATTTACAAATAGTTTTAAACTAAGAAAACTTCATAGGAAACAAATTAGTTTCAGAAAATTTAAACTGCTTCTCTACCTCTTAGCTCAAAATCTGAACTGTACCACACACTACCAGGCTCTTTACTCTGCTTCTTACACTATAATCAAAGCTTGAAATCGCTTTACTACATTCTAGTATTTTCCCCGCATTTCTTAAAAATGTTCAATGAATTTTCAAACTAGCACACCCAAAGCCCGCCAACCTCCTCGCTCATCCAGTTCTTGCTGCCTCAGGAAACTTGCCGGGGCTGCTGGCGTTGCTGTAGCGTCATGTTGTCGCTGGCAAAGCTTTTGCAATTTGTGCTGCACAAATTCTTCTAAAGATGTGAACTCGGCCTGGCAGCGGCCACATTTGTGCCTATCGTCTTCATCTGAAATGCAAAGGCCAGGGCAGTAACCTCAACTTTTAAGCAGCAGGACGGCACGATTTCACAAAAGAGGCGGCGGGCCAGCAGGGGTGGCCGGGGAGACCGCGCCCGGAGGGGGCCAGAGCGGCGGGCGGGCGGGCGGGGCGGCGCAGGACGGCCCCGGCCGAGGCGCCGGCGGGGCTCGGGGCCGCTGAGAGGCGCAGCCGGGCACCCGCGCGCGCGCGGCCTGCGAGAAGCTTCGGCGAGAAAGGAAAGGGCCGCGCGCCGCGCCGCGCCCGGCCGCGTTTGTCCGCTTCTTTCGTTGCCCGCTCGCTCGCGGCCTCCGTCAGCCCTTCGAGCACCTGGCGCGCCCGGAGCGCGCGAGCCCTCGCCCTCGCCGCTGGCTGCCCTCCGCGCGCAGGAGAGCCCCCGCCCGGCAGACCCCTCGCCCGCGCCGGCCAGTACCTTCGTCTCCGAAGGGCGCGGGCAGGCCGAGGAAGGCGGCGGGCGAGGGGCTCGGCGCGCAGGCCGCCTCCGCGCCGCACTCCTGTCCCCGTGGCACGGCTGCCGTAAGCCCCGCCGGCCCAGCGCCCGTTGCCATCGCGGCCTCCATGTCGCAAGGCGCCGCAACCACCAAAATGGCGGCTTTACGGCCGTGTCGTCATAACAACGAGTCCCGCACCGACCGCGGGCGGGGCGCGATCAGCACGGAGGCCTTGGGCGGGGCGCGCTGTCAGCCAACGGGCGGGCTCGGGTTTTCCTCGGCTTACCTGAAGGGGCGGGCCTACTCAGGCATCGTAGCCAATGCAGGGCTAAGGCGGAAAGGCCTCTTTTCGTTCGTCCAACCAGACCCTGGCGCAGTCGCAGGAGCCGCCCGAGAAGCAGTTCTCAACCAATCGGAATGCGGCTGCTCCTCCTCATCCTATCAGCCGCCAAGGCGGCCCGGAGACGAAGCCGGCAGGAGCAGCGGCGTCGTGGAAGGAGCGCAGGAGGCGGTCCCGCGGCGAGGCAGACGCCGTCCAATAGCCGCCGCACGAGGGCGGGGCCTCCCCGCCCCCGACCAATCGGCGCCGCCGGTGGGCGTGAGGAGCCGCGTCTCCGCCCGCGCCCTCGAGTCTGGGCCGCGCCGTCGTCTGCCCGCCCGCCTTTCTGCCCGGCGATGGCGGCCAAGCGGTGCCAGCGGCTGGAGCCGGCGCTGGCGCGGGCGGCGCTGGCGGAGGCGGACGCGCTGCTCTTCGACTGCGACGGCGTGCTGTGGCGCGGCGAGGCGGCCGTGCCGGGGGCGGCCGAGGCGCTGGGCCGGCTGGAGGCGCGCGCGGGCAAGCGGCTCTGCTACGTCACCAACAACTCCTCGCGCACGCGCCAGGCCTACACGGAGAAGCTGCAGCGCCTCGGCTTCCCGCCGGCCGAGCCGCGGCAGGTCTTCGGCTCCGCCTACTGCTCCGCACGGTACCTGCGCCGCGCGCTGCCGTCCGGCGCCGCCGCCTACGTGGTGGGCGGGGCGGCGCTGAGCGCGGAGCTGGAGGCGGCGGGCGTGGCCCACCTGGGCGCCGGCCCCGCCCCCGCGCCCGGCTCCGCCCTCTTCGGCGCGCGCGCCCCGCTCGACCCCGCCGTGGGCGCCGTGCTGGTGGGCTTCGACGAGCACTTCAGCTACGGCAAGCTGTGCCTGGCGCTGCGCTACCTGCTGGAGCGCGACGGCTGCCTGCTGGTGGGCACCAACCGCGACCACCGCCTGCCGCTGGAGGGCGGCAGCGCCGTGCCCGGTACGCGCCCGGGCGGGCGGGGGGGGCGCGCCTCCCTCCCTCCCTCCCTCCCTTCGCGGGCTCGGCCCCGGCCCCGGCCCCGGCCCCGGGCTGAGCGCCTCTTCCCCTCTCCTTCCAGGGACCGGCTGCCTGGTCAAGGCGGTGGAGACGGCGGCCGAGCGCGAGGCGTTCATCGTGGGCAAGCCGAGCCGCTACATGTTCGAGTGCGTGGCCAGCGAGTTCCGCATCGACCCCGCGCGCACCATCATGGTCGGCGACCGCCTGGACACGGACATCCTCATGGGCAACAGCTGCGGCCTGACCACGCTTCTGACCCTCACGGGGGTCACCACACTGGAGGAGGTGGAGGGCCACCGCTCCAGCGACTGTCCCCAGCGGAGGAGCCTGGTCCCCGACTACTACGTTGACAGCATAGCGGACCTCCTCCCTGCGCTTCAGGATTGAGCAAGGGGGTCGCCCCAGACAGTGTGTCTCGCCCTGCCCTGCCCTGCCCTGCCTGCGGGAGCGTGTCACGGCTCCTGCTGCCATGCACAGAGTCGCTGCTTGCAACTTAAGATGCTTTTAGTGCATAATTTGCCGTCTGAGTTGTTTACAAATTCCTTTTAAAATGCACTTTGTAACAAAGAGGGAAGTGTGTTGCATACATTAGCTTTTCCGATGTTGTGAAACTTCCAGTATGTCTGAAAGCACCCACAGTGTTAAGATATCAGGGTAAAGCCTTGCTCAATTGGGTTGAAAGGGATCGGGCAGCTTTGGTTAAACCTTGCACTGTGGTCTTTTGTGGAAGTTATAGCCCATGTTGGGAAATTCAGGGAACCAAGCAGCTGGAGGGCAGTTGCTCTTTTTCGGTCTCTAAAGCTCAACTTTAAGCTTACTCAGGTCCCAGTTTTAGACAGCTTGTTTCAGAGATGATTTCAGGGAAAAGGAGATCACCTGTATGCCCATCTGTGTCCTTGCTGTTGTTTCTCCTTTCCACACAACCATTTGCACTCGCTCAATATGCAAAACGTGAATGATAATGTGGCGTTCTGTGTGTTCTCACAAGATAATAGATGTGTGTATATATAGTGATGTGAAGAACGTCAGATAATCTATTTTAAAAGTGATTATAATATATTGAAGGTGGGTTTTATTGATCTGGAGGGATGTAACTAATCAGAATTCTTCCTCATGCTTTTCAGTACGTACCACAGCAGTACCAGCATAATCCACTAAGTAACACCATTTCACTAAGCAGACAGGTTGCTTGAACATTGAGCAGGAATTCAAATATGACACACAAACATGGCCTGGCTCACTTGTGAGTCTTGGAGGCAAAGGTGACTTGCATAACCGGTACCTTCATAAATGGTTGCAGTTCTGCTCGGCGGCTATTTTGGTGTCAGCGCTGGTGAAGCAAATATAGCAACTTGCTCAGGGCTTCCTGTCAGAGCTCACTTGTTAGGTTGATTGGAGGACCCAAAAAACTCCTTTGTAGATTTGCCTTGCTTGAAAAGGGATGTCGAAGCTCCTTTGTTCTGCCGTTTTGTGGGCAGCATAAAGAGCTGCACTTCCTAGTGCTACATCTCAAGAAATTAGACATGATAATGTAGAAACCTAACATTTGGCAATCAGGATATTTCATCTTTCAGATGTAACCTTTATGACCCTGGCTATGGGAAGATGACGCTTCCTGTACTGCAGATGCTCGAAACTTCTGAGCTTGCCACGTTTTCATGCAGCAATAATTGTGTTCTCCACAGTGGAAGATACTTTCTGTTTATTAAGTTAGTGTCAAAGTTCACACTTTTTAGGAAGCATTTAAGGTGCACAGTGAGATCTTCCCTGCTTCTTAAAAGAAAGTGTGCCCTTTTTAGGATTATCAAACCCTCATTTGTAAACTTAAAGATTGCTTTCCACTTTTGATAATTCAAACTGTTTATTTCTGTTTGGAATGACTGTAAAATACCATAATGTCCTTTTGGGGACTTTTGCTTATGCAATTCTGGAGAGATTCAGTCAAGAGCGTATTGTTTAGACCTTCTCTGCAGCTGTTCAGACAAACTTGCCAACCCCTTGCACTCTTTTTATCTTTGTTGCGAAACTCTGCTGGTGAAAGACAAAAGTAGTCTCTGTAAAACTGTTCAAGAACTTCAGGCCTATACTTGAGTCACATTAAACATACATCTCACTACTTCTTTGTGTTAGTCATCTTTTAATTTTACATTATTTGAATTTTACTAGTAGTTCAACTAAATGATTTTGGGAGGAAAAGTCTCTTCTCCCTGCTTTCATATTAGAACAATCTATGCATGTTTTCATTCAATTTTTCTGTATCTGCTTGAGTATACCACAACTAAGCTAAACTGATTCAATTCAGAGAAATTCTATATCTTACAGTTTAAGATACGAGGCCAACAGCATACACTTCCTTGCACTATTTAACATTTAAGGGGAAAATGCACTGTAAACTCACACTACTTTCATTATAGAGCTATCTGTGCACTTTTTCTAGGAAGAACGTCCCAAGAGAAAAGTTAATGTCAATTTGAAAAGTGTTACATCTGTAAAATCGGTATCAATTTTATATTTAGAACAGGGTTTTTAGAAATCAAAAACTTTACAGAGGACAAACACTTTGGCGAGAAGACCCTCCTCTGTTGTCTCTTCTTGTGCACTCGGGAGGCCTTTGTGTCCTTGGCTATGCCAACCCCTGGAGACAAGCCTTGGCACAGAAATGCAGGAGCGTGAGGTTAGTGGGCCATCCAGCGGTGGTTCTTGGCATGCACTGCCAGATAGCCAAAGTATGCAGCTGTTGGGTGGCGACACGGGAGAAGCTCTCAAAGCCGTGAAGCTGGTCAGGCCCCTGAGCCCAGGACGCAACATGAACAGAGGAGAGGAGAGCTAGCCAGCCAGAAGGTCAGCATGCCGAGAGCAGGCATGCTCTTTTTCCAACCGAGCCCTCAAAGGGATTGGGCCCAGACATATTCCAAAGGAGGGCTTTCAGAAGTAGTTGTTTAGATTGGGTCAATGAGACCCTCTGTGCATGCTCAGAGATACCTTTCTGGGGCTATTTGAGTTTATTGGATATCCCATGGTGCATAAAGAGCTTTTGCAAAGGAATGGTCTGTTGCTCTGAAAGTGTGAAGGCAGGAAAACCACTTCATGACCTGGAGAGCAAACATGGCACAGGGAATAAAAGGAACGCAGTATTTGGTGTCTATTACTGGCCCCCTAGTCAAAGGGAAGGTGAGGATGAAACTTGAAAGGAAAGGCACGTTCAGTGTTTCAAGGAGGCAGGATGTCGGCATTGTAGGGAACTTCAATTTCCCTCATACCTGTTGGGAGACAAATGCTGCCAAGCACGGCCCCCCGGGAGATCCCTAACCTGTTGCTGATCACTTCCTCCAACAGAAAGTGGAGGAAGGAACCAGAGAAAGGGCTCTCCTTGGCTTGATTCTAACCAGCAGGGAAGACCTCGTGGGCAAAGAGGCGGCCCCAGGAACTGAGGAAAGCAGCCTGGCCGTACTTGAATGCCTGACTCTACAGGAAGCAAAGGCCCCGTGTAACTAAACATGTACCCCGGATTTTTGGAAAGAACAGGATTTGAATAAACACAACAATCATAAGTAAAGTCCCTGGCAAGTAACACTCATGAGTGGAGACCAAGATGGGTGGCATTTTTTAAAAAAAGGGAATTCTAGAGACACAATTACAAACAATCCCAAGGAAAGAGGGTAGAAAGCAACAGAAAAACCCCGTGTGGCTTCACAAAAATGCTTCGAGCTGATCTGAAAACAAAAAGGGACATGTTTAGGAAAGGGAAGGGAGGCCAGGCTACAAAGCAAGAATACAGGCGGGTGGCACGGAGTTGCGGGGGCGGCCTCAGGAAGGCTAAAGCTAGGAATGCTTTACATGAGGTCAGCAAGGGATGCTAAAAGCAACAAAAAAAAGCTTTCTTCAGATACGTCCGAAGTAAAAGACAGACAAAATAATGGGGGTCCAACTATTCAATGTGGATGGCCAAATGATACTTACTAAATTACTTAAATGAAAGGGAGGCAGTATCACCAGCGCAGATCTGGTTCCAGCTTGCAAAGTCGATGCCCTGTTTGTTCCGAGGCTGTTCAGGGGGCATGAAAGGGCTGCTAGAGCAGAAATGGAATGAAGATTGTTTTGGCTGAAGGCGTGCCCGAGGAAAACATGCCCAGCTTTTACCTTCAGCCACGAAGCACCAGCATGCTTGCTGGATTCCTGAAGTCGGAGACGCACATAAAAGCATTCCTCTTTCCCTGGGTCCCAAACAGCAGAGCAAGGAAGCAGTGTGATCTCTTGCCAGGTGAAATAGCTTGGAAGGAAGAGATGTCAGGTGCTCATAAAAGGGTGAAAAATGATGAGAAGGACACCCTGTCATCTTAGCCTTGCCCCCAGATCTTCGGGCGAGCTTGCTACAGAAACGCCAGGGCTTTTTCAATGCACCATGTGAGTGGGCCCAGTTCTGGTGGGGCTCCAGTGGGAAGTCCTCATGGAGAGCCCTCCTTTTGATAGGTATCGGAGACCTTTGTTTCTACTGAATTTCGTATTTGTTAACAGTGCATGTGCTTCGTTAATTTTATGCCAGGTCCCAAACCCAAGAAATGTACAGTTTAGAAATAGTCGGGTGGGGGCATAAGGAAATGGGGAAAATATGCCATTTTTTGGCAGGTGAACTGGGGTTCTGACCACCTCCCCTTCCTTGTTCTGCCTTTCAAAGGCTGGTGCTTCCCCTTCAGGCATGCCTCTGTGAAGGTCCCGCTCCGCTTCCAGTACATGGACCCCTCAAAGACGGACACACTCTGGCTCCACCAGGGCCATCTCTCCCTCCACAGCAGGCACTCATCCAGTACGGTTTCATGTGTCCTGGGCTGATGGGGCAAAATCCCAGGACCTTTGAGGAGGTTGCTACATGCAACCCAAGGAAGGAGCAATCCCTTGCATTAGGCAAAATCCATTGTATGTACTACTTTCCATCCCGCTTTGTAAAATATGAGCTAGTAAATTTGGGGTGGGGTGGTTCAGGACAAACTTCCTGTAGGGTTTCTGATAACAGAACCTGGGTTTTTCCAGCTTTACTAGCCATTAGGTTTGGCTTTTGTTTTGGTGTTTATTGTTACTAAATTCATCCCTCTCTTTAAAGATAGAACAATCCATTTGCCCCCGCATTTTAAAATGGTAAATGGGATGGCTCCAAGGGGCACCGATAATGAGCTGGTATCCTGCAATGTGGAACAGGCACCTCCATTTAACTCCTTCCGTCACCGCAAGTTGTGCTGCGGCGCGCCACGCACCGGCAAGGAGGCCGCTGGAGCGGGCAGGAGCGGGCAGCCATCACTCGCCGCCACCTCTGCGGCACCGGAGCTCAAGGGCAGGCTGCCACGCATCCCGACTCATGTTCGCCTCCTCCCTGCGAGCCAGAGAGGGGTCTTTGGGCAGCGAGGCCCCGCACAAAGCTCCCAATTGTGCTCCCATGAATGCAGCGGCTGTCTCGCCGGGAAGGGCCAGGGCAACATCTCTCCACGGCCCGTCCCCTCCCGCTAGTTGCCAAGTCTCGGGTTTCACCTGCACGTGTTTCTCCCCCGCAGAGGTGCCAGGGTGCGCAGCCTGGCTGGCCTGGGGGCGCATTCTCGGGTTTCCAGCGGGATCCTGCGGGCTCAGAAGATGAACAGCCTCTGCACTGCCAGACGACAGAGCCGGAGCAGCAAGGCCAGCGTCCAGGATGGAGGAGCAGGCTGTGGCCCACACAACCCCCTCGCTGGTAAGGCCCCTGCCCTTCCCCCCCAGGAGCCCCTCCGTGGCCCCTGCAAGCATCCTTGACCCACCAAACTGGTACGTTTTCCACTTCAAGGGCTGCTGCGCAGCTGCCTCTGCCAGAGCGCTTCCCGTGGGTTATGCCCTTGTCCCCAGCTCCTGGAGAGGTGGGCAGAATGGGATGCCAGCAGCCCAAGTGAGCTTGGCTTGCAGTGGGGTGAACCAGGAGGGCTGCAGCAGGCGGTTATGGGAAGTGAAAGGGCTTGAAGGCTTCCCAACTCTGCTGTAGAAGCACCCCCTTATTACTGGGGAGCAAAGAGCTGTCTCATGGGAAGATTAAGGAATGGGCTTCAAATCTGCTTTCACAAGCTCTCAGGCATCCACGTTTAATCCATACTGCATTAAACACTGGCATTAAATGGATTTTTAAGGTGCAGGGCAGTGTAAGACATCTGCAAAACACAGTATTAAACATTCCATTTGAAAAAGCCATTTAAATACCTAATTTCAGTCCCTCAGGGCTAAAGATTAAAGATCAAACCTCCTTTATGTCCTGAAATGGTGTGGAAACTTAGAAATATGTATTTTTGCATTGCTTGTCTCTCCGTATGCTTTTGCATAATATTTTGAACACAGTAAGTTGGTCAAATGTTTCAATTTCTTGAGGAAATTGGAATGTGATCTACAAAACTGCAGTGAACTGTGGCCAAAATGATTCAAGCACAATACATACCTGAATGTTGATGGTCCAGAGTTTTGGGGAAACAGGTCCATTTGTCAAGCAAAAAACCCAAATTTTCCATGTTTTTCCAGTAATATAAACTGGACTGGTAAACCCTAAATTCCTCACATTCCGTAACTCCCTCTTGCCATTTATTTTTTTAAGGATTAACCAACTTAGGCCAAAAAGAGATCTCGTTTCTTAATATGATGGTTGCAGTTGGACATCTCTGCCAGTTGCAGGGCGCTTGACCGATGGGTTTGCCTTGAATCTTAGGAGAGGGCTCCCCCTCCTGAATCCAGAAGCCCTCCCAGGATATGTTGGGCCATCCTTTCTGTCGTTTTGATCTGTGTGGTTCTCTGCATCATGGTGGCAGCCGCTTTCAGCTTCAGTCCATCTTCTTCCAAGGTAAGGGGCTCCCCTACCCATTCCTAGCTTTTGCACGAGGCTACAGCAGCGTGCATTTCCAGGGAGTAAGCCTTGCTGAATTCAGAGGGACCTATTTCTGTGTAAACATATATAGGACTGTATTATCAGCAACTTAAGCCAGGGTGGGAGGAAGCCCCCTTAGTGCAAGCAGTGTGGTTTCCCCATGAACTGCAGCCAGCTCCTGGGTGTCTGTGCAGAAATGAGTGCTGATCCCTATCTCCCCCTTTGGCCGGTTCCTGCGCAGGGTGGTTGGCTGGACCAACTCTGGGAGCAGGACACACCCCGGAGACCACGGGGTCCAACCACTGCTCTGTGGCGGGCTGCCTGAGGCTCCTGCAGCATCCCTGGTGGGTGGGCACCCAGCCCCTGCCGGCTGGTGCTGGGGGTCAGACTAGATGGGCCGGGAGACCCCTTCTGACTCGCTCTGTTTCTCAACCCCCTCAGTGGAGGAGGAGCAAGCCTTTCCGAGGCAGGGGCTCTTCCAGACCCCACCTTTCTTCCTATTAAGCCAGCAGCTGCCCTCTGCAGGTTCCATCTGCTGGTCTGCTCTTGCCCTCCGGAACCGCAGAGAACAACTCCGCGTCACCTCCTGCTCGCTTTTGGAGGATCACGATGCTGTGTTCCTGGTCTTTTCCTGAGGCTAAATATGCTTGTCTCTCAGTCATCCCTCCTGGGGCTTGCTTTCCGGGCCCCTCGCCACCCCAGCCGCTCTCCTCCAGATGCACTCCCCCTTGCCAATGTTCTTCTTAAAATGTGGCTCCCTGAACAGGGCGCAGGACTCCAGAAGCCGCCTGCCTGGTGCAGCCGCCAGCCCAGAGGCCACAGCTCCGTCCCTTTCCCGCATCCACCGCCTCCTCTCGTGACAATTTCTGCAGGAGCGCTTCACCAGGTGTGAGAAAGGGCTTCCTTTTGCCCACCCTTCACCACACCTCCACTAAAAGCTCCGGAGAGGAAATGTTGTGCGAGCTATTCTTAGCTGTGCCCTGCTTGTGATTTGATCAACTCTCCTGTACCCAGACGTGTTTTCCAGCGTTCAAGATGCACGCTGCCCCGTCGCCCGCTCCGTGCCCAGACGCGCCCCAGGTGCCGGATGGAGCCCTGTGTCAGGGGACGGCCCGCCCGGCTGTTCCCGGAGTCACCCAGGCGCCTTTGTAGCCTCTTTTGCAGGTGGTCCGGCTGAACTTGCAGAACCGCCCAGGGTCCCCCATGAATCAGTCGGCCGTTGTGAGTAAGTCCAGGAATACCGTGACTTACTGTGTAACTTCCCCAAGTAACCAGACGACATCAGTCCTGTTTGACTGTAAGAATGTGAGTGTTTCATTGTTGCTGCCTCCAGAAGGGCACAGCAAAGGGCCGGGTGGGCCACAGCGCAGGGGCCTCTCGGGGCGGAGGGGCTGGCTTTCAGATGCAGCCCCCGAACCGCGACACTGCGGGGCGGCCCTGTGCCACGCTCTGCTGGCCGCCCGCAGTTGCTGGCAAGAGACCAGAGCAGGGACCGGGCCGATGCAGCCCCTGCCGGAAGCGTGTTGCCGCAGCCAGCAGGGGAATGGCGTCCACACTCCTCGCAAGTGCAATGCCGGGGCTCGGCTGTGGAGGGACACCCGCAGGCCTCGTGCCTGGAACGGGACGAGAGAAAAGGCCGAGGGACACACGCGGAGCATTTCCCCCTTCTTCCCGCCCCCAAGGAGCTCCCAACCGGGAGCAACTGGCATCGCCTGTCCTGCCCGGAGTGTTTCTCTTCCTTCCCCAAGCATTTCCCTTGTGTGTTGCACCTCTTTGATTGCAAGCTCGCAGCAAAGTCTGTCCCATTTGCTGATTCACAGTAAGCTGCTCCAGAAGCTCTTCCTGGCTGAGCAGCATGATAAAAAATACCGAAAATGTATGCAATAAGCGTATGCACACAACCGTGTGCTGGAAAGGCATAGTGTCCAGGCCAGGAGAGCGCCACTGCTGGGCGGCCTGCCCTGCTTCCTCCTCCTCCCCAGCTGAACCCCTTGGAGGCCCCCACCCCACCGGGAGAGGTGCCTGCAAGACCAGCCAGCCCCCCGGTGGAGCTGACCCCCCTCTCTGTGCAGGGGTATGTGTGCTACAAGCCTGCCGGGCAAAGCAGCTGCTACCTGAGGACGATGGAGGCCCAGGACCGAGAAGCCGTGCAGATGTCCTTCAACCTGTCGGAGCCCGGGGTGAGCAGCCCCTGGCCTGGCACTCCTGCCCGGCGGGCCGGTTCTCTCGGCGGAAGGAAGTGCAGGAGAAAAGGGCGCCGTCCGGGGGGTGTTGACAGACAGCAGCTGACGGCCAGCCCGGCGGAGCGGAGCCCTCCTGGGCCATGGCCAGCTATTTCCGCAGGCTGGTGGTGGCTCACAGCACCAGAGGGCAGCCTGGCAGGCTCACTATGGGTGGAAACGGGTCGTTGGGTCAGCGCTTGGTCTGACCTGGGAGGGCAACCCTGTCGCTCGGGAAACAGCTCTGTGCTGCCTCTGCCAGGGAGGCCCAGCCTCACAGGCCGGGCCCCTTCCCAGCCCTTTCGCCCAGCCCAGCTGAAGGTATTCCCGGCGTGTGCTCGGCTGCGGAGCGGGGCCCTCCTGGTGCCGGGGCAGGCGCACTGCAGAGCCCAGCGCAGCGCAGCTCCGAACACAGAACGCGCCTCTGCTGCCCGAGGCACCCTCCTGTCCGCCAGGCAAGCAACAGCGCTCTCCGCAGCAGCTTTTTGCCAACAGGTGCAGGCACAGAGCCGGTGGTTGTGCTGCTGCCAGCTTCAGCAGCACGGTGGCCACAGAAAAATGGCTTGTGTGCGGTGGGGGAAACAAACAAGCTGCACTGACCAAAGAGCAGGCGAGGGGCTTCTCTCCGTCGCTTCACAAGATGCAGGAGGCCATCTTCCCAAGGATATACCGCAGCCCTTCAAGCAACATGCGAACAGCTCCTTGGCCGAGGGCAAGGCGAGCCGTCACTCGAGGAAAGAGGGGCCTGGCTGGGGCTGAAGGCCAGCGCGCGGCTGCTTCTGGCTCCATTTTGCCGCCAGGCTCCAGGGCAGCTCTGCTAACCGCCCCCCACCCGGACTTGGCAGAGATGGAGGGACAGCTTCTGGCCTCTGCCACAGACAGCCTTGCGCCCAATTGGAACACTTGCCCCACGCCAGCAGCCTTGCCTGGAGAGGCCGAAAGCCACCCCCGGGCCCTCGCGGGGGCGCTCCCCTGGGAAGCAGGCTGGGTTCTAGAGAACCCCGGCCGGGCTCAAGCATGCGGCGCAGGCACACCACCCTGCCAGCGCTGCATGTTCCTACGCCTGGCGCCCGCTTCGGGGGCAGCGGCAGCACGGACGCGGCTGTGGGCGGAGCCGTGTGCTGTCCGCGATGCCCCGGGCAGGACGCGTGGGAGCAGGGAGGGCTCTGCAGGGCCCCGTCTCCACGTCTTGCCTCCTGCTTTCCAGGCTGACCAGCTTCTGCTTCCCAACGACAAGACCCAGTACTACCGCGAGTTCCTGGGAGTTGTGCCGGGGAGAGGGGTGCAGCCCGAGGAAGCAGGAGAAGCCACCCAGGCCCTGTGTGGGCAGCTGCCCATCTACTGGGTCAAGAGGAGAGACGGTGAGGTGCACCCCCCCAGGCCTTCTGGGGAGGGGGGGAGCAGCACAGCTAAAGCTAGTGTGGGGGAGGACACACCGGATGCCCCCACACGCCCTTGATGGTGTGGCAGGTCCAGCAGGGTGGCCCCAGAGGACGGCAACTCCCCGCTGCCCCAGCGGGACAAAGGGCCGAGGCAGAGCGCCGCCAGCCCTTCCCGGGGCCGGTGGGAGCAGCTAGGCCTGGTTCCCCTGCGCCGAGCCGCCCACTGCGACCAGCCCCCCCCCCCCGGCGGGAAGGATGAGTGCCAGCCCCACGCTGCACTCCAAATGCTGCACCAGGCGCAGTGCACGAGGGTCCGGGGCGCTCACACTCTGCTCCCTCCCAGCAACCCTGCAAGGGCTTGGTGGGCCGGACAGCCCCTCGGTCTGCCAGAAGGCAGGAATAGTCCAAGTAGCGGAGCCCTTCGCAGGCCCCCAGAGGCTGACCCCAACGGCGAGATCTAGGGAATCGCTGTGGAGAAGTGCCACTGCTACCAAACGCGGGGGAGTCCGCTTGTCCAGCGGAGCAGCAGCCTGCCTTCGTGTTCCGAATCCAGCGCACGGCCTCCCCCCCCCTCGGAACGCGGCTGCCCTCACGGCCCGTTTCCCTTGCAGGCCCTCCAAAGCAGCGGCTCATCTACCTGTGCATCGACATCTGCTTCCCGAGCAACATCTGCGTCTCCATCTGCTTCTACTACCTGCCCGAGTGACCACCCGGCCGCGGACCACCCCTCCCCGCCGCCAGCAGGGGCGAGCGCAGCCGCCTCAGCCCCCTGCGTCTCCGGGCTGCAGCAGGGCCCGCGGCCCCCCTCCGAGCACCACTCCCGGGCTGGGCCTCCAGCACCGCAGTTCCCCAGCAAGGATGTGTGGTGGTCCTATCGGTGTATGTGCTGTATGTGCAGAAAGTCCTACTTTCCACAGCAGCCGGTAAATAATTGCTCTTGGACAGAAGTAGTTGCATGAACTTTCGGTTGAGTCTGACACATACAAGCACGGTGTAAAACAATTTTTTCTAACCATTTTGTACAAGACTAGTTGTCCTGATGTGATACCAAATAAAAGCAGAGAATGAGGACTGATGGAAGTGGTGTGTTGGGCGTCAGCGAGAGAAACCAAGAGCTCCTGCAGCTGCTTACGAGACTCGCTGTGCATCTGCCCCGGCGACGAGCTTCCGGGGCCCTTCCGCAGCACTCCTGTGAGCCAGGATGAAGCACGGGCTGCGGGGAAGCCCAGCCTTGCAGCAAAACCGGCAACACCTTGTGGCACCTGCAGATCACGAATGCCGCAGGGAGCGCTCCATTACTTCTGACTCCGCGAAGGGTGGCGGCTGAAGGGCCTCTCGGGAAGGGCGGCTTTTCCCTCCTGTCCCAGACCTGTCCAGCCTGTGGCGTGCGGCCAGCAGTGTGGGAGGCGGCGGCTGGGAAGGCAGGTCGCGGGGTGCACGCTTGCCCGCCGGCAGCAGGCAGCCCACCTCTGCGGGGGCACGCAACCAACCTCCCGCTGCAGCCCCGTCCCTTGTTCTTAGTGGGAGGCGCAATGTGGAGCCGAGGTGAAACACCACGTCGGCAAAGCGGATCAAGGAAGGGGCCAGAACGGCTTAAGTGAAGGGGCGGGGCGTGCGGGTCCTCCAAGGGAGCCCGTTTCTCCACGAGTGACGGGCCGCTTGCAGACCTCCCACAGAGGACGGGGGCAGACCTCCGCACTCCCCTGGCCAGCCAGCATCCCCCACGCCTGCAGCTGCTGCACGCCTCCCCTGTGGCCGGGGGCATGGTGCAAGTCACCGGCACGCTCAAGCCACTGCGGCCTCCGCAGTCTTGCCTTCACCCCAACACACTGTCGTTGAACGCGAGGCAGACGACAGCCTTCTGGTGCCCGCTGTACTCCCTCTTGATCTCGCCCGTTTCCACACACCAAAGCCTGGCCAAATTGTCCGAAGAAGCTGGGGGGAAAGGAAGGCCGTGCAGTGCAGGCGGCTCCGAGCGCCCCTCGAGGGGAATGGCAGTCCGCGACGGAGCGCCTGGCAAGGGCCGCGCAGGGGCAGCCCCTCGCCCAGGCCTGCCTGCCCTCTGCCTGGCCCACGAGGCTGCCGGCCTCGCTCACGGGGCGGAGCTAATTCCGAGTGGGCAAGCAGCTGCACGGTGAACTCCATTTTCCCCCCAAGGCTGGGGAAAGTTCATCAGGGAAGTCCCCTGGATGCTCTGCTCCAGGCAGAGTCGCGGGGGGGGGGGGGGTCCCTGTCCACATGACCCGACCTTCCTCACCTGTGACAATGTACTGAGAATCGCCTGAAAAGGCGCAGTCCCACATCCAGCCACGGGACGTCTCACCGGGGTTGTTGCTCTTGATGCTCAGCTCCGTCATGAGAGAGAAGTTGGATGTTCTCCAGATCTTGCAGGTCTGGTCTGCGGAGCAAGTCGCCAGAAGCCTGGGACAAGGGGCAGGGGGAACGCGGCTCAGGGCCAGAACTCTCGCTGTCAGCGGGAAGCATCCGAAGCCCACACGCCACTCCCAGCGCGAAGGAGCGTGGGACACCGCTGTGGGCCAACTAAGAGGACGCGTGCAGGAGGGCTGCAGAGGCCCCCGAGTGCCGGGCGGAACTGCTGCATCAGCCTGGGAGCTGACCAGGGCAGCACCCCCGTTCCCTGCCGTGGCCGACCAGATGCCCAAGGCAGGGTGAGACGCTCTGCTGCACACCGAAGACACGCAGGAATGGACCCGAAGGGAGGGCTGTGTTTCCCGGGCATTCCAGTAATGTCTCTCTCCCTTCCTCGGGTCCGGCCTCTCCCTCAGAGGGGAACATCACCGACCGTCTGCAGCGCCAGCAGGACAGCGTTAGTCACGCAGCGCGCGCGCCACACTCCTGCTCAGTGCTCAAGGCACCCCGTGCACATTCTTTGGCAGGCGCTTCCTAGTGCGCAACTACGCCACTGCGGCTGCTGCTCTTTTCCGCACCTTTCGCCACTGGGGCGTGCGCTCATGTGCGCAGAGGACCAAAAAGGCCACCTCGGCCTGGCTGCTGCTACTGCTTAGCTGTGGCCGAGATGGTGACTGGGCTGCTTATCTTCCAGGCAGGGTGAGGCTCACCAAGGAACCCTCAGTTCCCCAGTACACAAGGATCCCTCTTGCTCTTAACACAAGCCCAGAATCCATTTCAACTGGTTCGTTGCCCCATCCAGGCTTTCCCTGAGAAATGACTGAACCAACCATGGCTGGTTTTCTGCATTGCTGGGTGGTTTGTTTTCCATTTGCAGCCAACACCAAGCCATGGGCTGCATTCTTGCTTAACACCCACAGTTAACTTGTACTTCCGGGCTCACACGTATCGACGACTCATAATTCAACAAGCGTGTGAGGCATGTTTTTCCACGCGAACAGGGTCAGCTGGAAAGCTCCCACCATGAAGCACCATCCCGACTCCAGTGGCGGCAGCGGCGCAGCACCAGGAGGATGGAGGAGAGGGCTTCTGGAAAGACCCCCGCCCCCACCGCTCCTTGGCCCCCGCCAACACTCGGGAGGGCAGAGCCTGCAGCCGCTGTGCCGGGCAACCGCCCGAGGGACAGGAAGCGCTTCCCCGTTGCGGCACGCGAGCCTGGCAACTTCCCCGCACCATCCCGCTGCAGGAGGGCCGCTCCCTCGAGTGCCATCCCCGCAGGACCACCAAGCCCGTGGTGGAGGGTCCTCAGAAAGCGGTGCTGCACCATGGCAGCCCCCTGCCCCAACGAGGCGCCCCCCTCCAGGCCACTCACGTGGAATCTGGGCTGAATTTGCACCGGAGAGCGTAGCGGTTGTGTGCAGGGATCTTGGTCTTGGGGATAAGCTGGGTCACCTCATCTCCAATGCCACCCGTGAGATTCCACACGTAGCAGTTGCCCTGAGGGGAGAGGCAGAGGGGCTCATGCCAAGACCCTCAGGGCCCCAGCCCTCCTCACCGGGTGCCCTCCCGAAGCCAGGGCAGAAGCTGCATGTGGCCACGCCGCAGCCCCCCCGCGGGCCACACTGGCTGCCCGCACTTACAGAGCTGTTGACGGCAGCCATGTAGCTGGCGTCGGGGTCGATGTGCACAGAGTTGACGGAGACCTCCGGCTCTGGAATGAGCTGCTCGTTGTGGTCGGTCTTCAGGTCCCAGATGTGAATGGCCCCACTCTGGTCCCCAACGATCAGCTCCGCCTGCGTGGGGAGAAATGCAGCCAGAGCACCATCCTGCGAGGGCACATGCCCCTTGAGCCCCGCGGCCGGCGCCAGGGAGCACCCGAGGAAAGCAGGGGAGGTACCGAGAGGAGGGTCTCCTGCTCTGGGCCGAAGCAGCCACGTACCTGGTTGGGGTGCAGGCAAACACAGCTGATGGGCGCGTTCACTTGGAAAATGCGCTGGCACTGGAGGTTGCGTGACCTGCAGCAAACGCAGCCAGCACAGCGGCAGTGAGCCCCAGGCTTGACGCTGGTGCATCTGGGAGCGCCAGGCCCGTGGGGAGCCGCCGGAGCCGCCAGACCTCCCCCTCTGCCCCCCCCCCCCCCCCCCCGCGAGGATCACGCCCTGCCCCTGCAGACTCTGGGGCGTCAACTGGGATGCACAACGGAACACCTGTGGCCCCTTGGATTTGCAAGGTTTCCCTGCAGGCTCTTGCTTTTCTACCGGTTTTTGTTCCCTGACTTTGGGACAAAGCACAACCGCATCCTGCCGACTTTACTAATTTTGCTTTAAAGATAACGGCTTGCAAGGCGCCCAAACCAACGGTGCCCCCAAGCCAAGCGGGAACCCCCCCCCCCCCCGGCCGCAACACAGCAGACCAACGTGCCGTGCTGGCACCCCTTGGGCCAAGTGGGAGGCCTGCATTCAGACCCCGACAGCATCTCCAGGGACAGAACCCTCCCCGAAGCCCTGGAGAGCCCACCTGCGGGGCAGGGCCTGGACTCGCACACGGTGTGCCCCTTCTCTCCAATGTCGCTGTTTATGCATGATCTGAGGAGAGACGCTGCTGTCCTGGGACCTGTAAAACTGCCAGCCTGTCCTCGGGAAGCATCAGGTCATGTACCACTGCCCCTTTTCTATGACTTGCAATCCACTAGAACTCATCCAGAGTGAGGTTTCTGATGCCGGCAAAGGGCAAGAGGCCCAAAAGGGCAAGAGGCCCACCTGAGGTCCCAGATACGGGCCATGCAGTCTTCACCACCTGTGTACATCCATCGGCCATCTTCGTGGAAGCCAACGGAGGTCATGTTCTTGCTTACCCCATCGTAGTTGATAACGGGATTGGGGTTGTTGGAGTTCAAGTCGTACATTCGGATGTGCTGATAGCCTGGATGAAAGACACGCCGAGTACTGCTGAGGACCTGGCTAAAGAAGAGGCAGCCCGGCCATCATGCACCTGCCTGGCAGGCGTGTTGCTGGCCCAAATCTCTGCCCCGGAGCCCCGAGTGTCCGCCGAAGCCGACGGAGGGTTTTGCCTCTCTCAGCCACCACGCAGGGGATGCTTCTCAGGCAGACTAAAGCTGGGAGGGAAGCATTCTCCCCACACAAATATTTCCCTGTGTGGCAATCAAGCTTTAAAATCCTTTCCCATTGATTTGGGGCGATCTGCTTCAGGATGCAGATTAAGCAAATCATTTATTTGAGGTTATTTGGATGAAAAATCAAAAATCAATTGATTTTTCATGGTTTTTTCTTATGAAATTCAAACAGACCCTTCATTACTTTTAAACACAATACACATAGGCACAAGTAGATCTGTGTCCCGCGGCCCTCGGCCACACCTGGACAGCTGCCGCAGGGACCCTGCTGGCTGTTTCTGAAGATCCATGCGCCTCCCAGAGGCCCCCATGACCTACAGAGCCCCTTTCATTCAAGCTCTTGCATTCCCAATCACCATATGTGGGTGCGAAAGCTGACAGGAAGAAAACGGATGCATCTGGCACATGGTGCTGGAGGAGAGCTTTGTGAATATGGTGGACAGGCAGAAAGACGAGCAGGCGGGTCCTAGAACAAATCTAGCTGGACCTTGCCCTGGAAGCAAAAGGGGTGAAGCTGAGGATTTTGCACTTTGGGCATGTCGAGAGAAGACAAGACTCACTGGAGAAGACAATTATGCCAGGGAAAGCCGAAGGCAAAAGAGCAGGAGGAAGACCAACCATGAGATGAATCAGTTCCATAAAGGACCCACAGCTGGTTTGCTCGGGGCTAGGAAGGACAGGCATTTCGGAAGGCATTCATTTGTAGGGTTGCCGTACGTTGGAGGTGACTTGGCAGTACACCACCACAACAAAGGCAAGCACACAGAGCCTCTTCCCACGTACTCCTTTCGACCCCACCCCAGCTGCACAGACAAATGGGGTCAGATGGGGTCTTCTTTACTGAGCCTCCTCAGTGCCTGGTAGCCGTCTGTTGCCTGCAGTTTCTGACATACACAGTAAGAGCCAGGCTACACCCAGTTTCACCAACAGTCCAAGACAGGTGAAGGGTAAAACACTAAGATACCATGCAAAGGAGGTTGGGGACATGCGGGGAAGGCTGTCTGCCCGGTCTGCTTGGGTTTCCTCCAGTCACAAGGCTGCTGGGCGCAGAGCTGCCAGGGAGGGGAGCGAAAACCCCACCAGGCCAGGAGACGACCACGCAGGTTCTTCTCTCCTCCTCTGGACTTGCTTGGGGGCCTCACCAATAGGCTTGGCTGCTCCCCAGAAAGAGAACACAACCTCAAAGAACCAAGGCCCAAACCAGAACCTGCCAAAGCAAGCCCCGGGTGTGCATGGAAGGAGAGGAGCAGGCATTTCCAGGGATCCAAAAGAAGCCCAGCACACAACGAGAAATGCGCCTGCAGCTGTGGCATTAACGTGGGGCTGGAAATGAGCCACCTGGCCCAGAGCACACCTGCCCTCAAGCCATGGAATCCTGGAACTGCAGCTTCGGGTCAATGTGCAGAACCTGCCTGCTGCAGCCTGTCTCTTGCTTCGTCATAGAACTACAATTTCCAGGATTCCTTGGCAGAAAAAACCATCTGTGCTGGATGAGGAACTAGCTTCTGCCACCGGTGTAGACGTCTCCTTGAACAGACAGGTTTCTGCTCTCGGTGGTCTCTGCCGCGGCACACGTACCTGCAGCTGCTATCATGGTGCGGTCCGGGGTGATCTCCAGTGCATTGACCTGCTGTAGTCATGGTTAAGGATAAGAGGAGCAGCTCGATGGGATGGCCAGAGGCAAACACACGCACAAAGACCAGCTCAGGAGAGCCAAAGCCTCCCCTCCGAGTGCTCTCAGCACGGCAAAAGGATACAGAATCTTGGTGCTGGACGGTGCGGGTGCAGATCCCGCTGTGGGCCTGCCAGAAGCGGACCGTGTGGTCATACCCAGCGGTGGCCAGGATGACCGGATCACTGCCGACTGTGCCTTGGGTTGTGTTCATGGCTCCAGTGCCGAGGGGTCAGGAGAGGAGAGGAGAGCAGAAGCGGGGATTCCCCACAAGCCTTCAGGCAGGCAGCTGGGGAAGGGCCAGGCGAGAGCCGAGAGGGCGCCAACGCGCTCAGCCCGCGTCCCTCTTGTCCCACGGCGCCTCCGAGGCTCCGCTGGCGTTCCCAGCCTCAGTTCCCCATCTGTGAAATGGGAATACCTGTGAACCGCGGCTGCGTGGCCGAGTATCCAGGCGGCACGCAGAGCACAAGGCAAGTTCCCGAGCGAAGGCCCTCGGAGCTCCCGACCAGCGCGGCCCGGAGGCGCTGCGCGGGGGCCTGTGTCTCGGCACGGCGCCGGCTGGGTCGGATCACCCGGGCGGACAGGGGGGCCCCCCGCGCGCCATGCGCTCCGCCGGCGCCCTCGGCCCCGACGCGCACGCTGAACGCCGGGGCGCACAGGCCCGAGCGCGCCACGCGTCCGGCCCGCGGCTCTCCAGCCTCGCGTGCACCGCCGCGCCCGGCACCCTCGGAGCGGGCGGGCGGGCGGGCGGGCCGGCCGCGCGGCCGGGG
>NW_025336386.1:1184260-1212622 GCF_004798865.1 Varanus komodoensis
GGGGCGGCGCCCCGTCCCCCGCTCCGCGCGCCCGGCCGGCGAGTCTTTGGCCGCCGAGGCGGAGTAAAGCGGAGCCTCGCTCGCGCCGCGGGCCTCGGAGCCGTGCCCGCGGGAGGGGCCGGGGTCTCCTGCGAGGGCGGGCACCCGCATCCCGCGCGGGCTCCTGCAGCCCAGGGCAGCGGACGGAGGGCGAGGCTGCTCCGGGGCACCCCGGCGGCGCGCTGCGGCACGGACGTGCTGCACGGGTGTTCGGGGACCTTCATCTGGTGCGTGTTGTGAGGAAACGGTGGGGACCCGCCTGGCAGCCTCGCATGCTGGAGCATTTCTGTGGGAACGCGGGCGGATGGAGAGGGAGAACGGAAGGTGCCGGCTTTGCCGGTGGAGAGCGCTCAAGGCAAAAGGGGTGATTTCTGTGGGATTCCCCCCTTTGGAGGCAGCAATCCCGTCTTTGGCCTCTGCTGTTTGCTGACCTTGGGAGGCTGGTCCTAGCTTTCCGTGGAGATGCTCGGTTGCGCTGCAGCTTGCTGTGGAGGTAGGAACGCTCCCCTCAGTGTTGGGTGATATTTCACCCTTGCTCACAAAGTGGGGGAAAATTAGGAAGGATGCAGGCTGTTGAGCAATGCAGGTTGGTGTGATAAATGGACGGAGGCCCTGCGGCTGGGCCTGTGGGAGATGGAGGCACGCCTGCATCTCTCAGGTGAGAGCTCCTCTCGGCCGGAAGTTATCATCGGGAGAAATGCAGCTGTGCTGGGAACACCTGGCAGTCGCTGAGCTCTGGAAGGCCTCCTGCTCGGAGATCCCTGCCCTTGCAGGGCTCTGCTCAGCTGGGAGCGTTTCCCGGAGGGACTGGGCCTCCCAACATGGGGCATGAGCCAGCCAGAGCTTGATTTGAACCCGGCATCTGGGCTCAGTGCTGGGGCCGGCCACAGGACATGTGGAGAGAACATACTTGTGCTTTGCTCCTTACCAGTAAGCAAGCCTGGACATTCACCATGCAGCCTGACAGAGAGGTGGGGGGGGGGTGAACCAGTCCCCCCCCAGACAGATTTCAGGGGGCCCTTTCCCAGCAGTAGCCATGCAAGGGCTTGCTTCCTGGGTTTTTTATGCAACAGCCAAGCCAAGCCTTCCATTTTCTGGAGATGATGAGTGTGTCACTTTAAAGTGTGCTGTATAGCTTGCTTCAAAAAAAAAAAAAAAAAAGTGCTTTTTTCCTGCTATTTCTCAGGCCAAGGCAGAGCTTGGCGGGCGGATTTTGCAATGAGTTCTGCAGCCCAGGTGCTGAAAGAAGAGCCAAAGCTTCCCTTTTAATCCTTGAAATCAGCTGTTGATGTAGCTGGATCCCAGATACAGTGGTACCTCGGCTCACAAAGGCCTCAGGTCACGACCAAATTGGGTTGCAAACAAAAATTTCATAAAAATTTTTACTCTGGTTGCGAACTCCACATTGGGTGGTGACCACGATCACGGCCATCTCCCCACCCCACCCCAAGTGGGGAGACAGCCATGATCGCGGTTGTGCTCATGCAGTGAAGACAGGCGCGATCGCAGTTATGCTTGGGTGGAGTGTGTGGGGAAAAGGCCGAGATCGCGCCCATCTTTCCTGCATGAGCGCGCCTGTCTTTCGTGCACAAGCACAAGCGCGATCTCGGCCATCTCCTCCCCCACAGCACGATCGCCCCATCTCTCCCCCCTCAGCGCCCCCGCGATCACGCCCGTCTCCCCCCCAGCGTGCCCACGAGCGGCTCTTCCATGGCCACGATGCGCTTGTGCTGGGGGGGAGATGGCCGTGCTCGGGGTGGGCGGGGAGGTGGCCGCGATCTTTGTTGTTCTTTGTCACTTTGCTTCAAATGTTTGTGAGATAAAACAATAGTTGCAGAACGAATTAACCTTATTTCCATTGACCCTTATGGGGAAATTTGACCTGGCTCACGACCAACTTGAGTCATGACCAGAGTCCTGGAATGGATTGAGTTCGTGAGCCGAGGCGCCACTGTGCCCCCAAAAGGCATGCCTGTCAACCGAGGGGATGCGTTAAGGAACTCCGGTGTCTTCCCGGTTTCTCACCTGTCGTCTTGTCTTGATGCAGGGCTCCTTTCACCCTTGGAAAGTGAGGACTTGCTCAGCAGGCCTTTCCAGATCTCCTCTTTGGCAACTCTTTTGGACCTGCTGCTTTCTTTTCTAGCCCCTTTGTTACAACAGGCAAACTGATGAGCTCTGGGGACAAGTGACATGCCCAAGCAACTTGTAGGCAAGGCCAATGCCCAGTTATATTTTTATCCCCATGAAATACAGTAAATTACCCACTGGGTGTGACATCCGACCATTTTGGTTTTCTAGAGGCGTAGTCCTGTGCGTTCGTAGAAGGAGAGGGTGATGGAGGCTAACCCCAGGCTGTGCAGTCTCTCCATGCAAGACCACCCCCACTGTCTGAAAGAGGGCAGTGAGCCTGGCAGGTCCCACATCGGGCCCCGTTGTGTGAAAGGGCCTCAGGTGCACCAGAGGCTGCAGGGTCCGGGGCGGCGGTTGCACTTCCTCTGGAAGTGTGGCAGCCACGGGTTACGCAGCTGTTCTTCTGCCCTGGCTGGCGCACAGGGGGGCTGCAGCAGGAGCTCCGCCCATCGGGGCAAGTCTGGAGGATGCCCGGGCAGCCCGCCGGCAGCCGCCTCGTGTGGCCTGCAGCTTCTCCAGGGAGACAGCCTTGTTTTCCTTCACCTGCTCTCTCTGTGCTTAGGAGGGAATGGTCTCTTCCGAGCTGAGCAAGGAGCATTCCCCACTGAACTGTTGCTCGCCTTGTTCCTCCACCAGTTTAACTTTGGTGCAGGGCAAAGTCTGTTGGCTGAACCACACATTCAGTTTCACGTGACCACAAGCAGCCGGGCAGGGCTTTTTGTCACAGCCGATTCTCTCCTTGGCCTCGCCAGCTTTCATTTTTTCTTCTAGACCAGAGGAATGTTGTGGGCGGTTCCGGAGCTTGCTTGCTTGCTTGCTTGCTTGCTTGCTTCCACTTTGGACCTTAATTGCGCTGCAGCTACTTTACACCTTCTGGATTCTGTAGAAGAAGCAATGCCCCGTGGCGCGGCTGTGCAGTAATACAGGCTCGCAACACACTCCTGGGGATCCACACAAGGTCACGATGACGCGATTCCTTGGGCCGATGAGTGCCGTGGGGATCCATTTGCCCCCCTTACAAGCTTCTCCAGCGGGACGGCTTGCCTGTGCCATGGCTGTTACCCTCCTGTTACTCTGGAAGTGTTGACTGAAGGCAGCATTCAAGCTTTAGTTAACAAATGGACTTATGCGGGAAGGGCTGTGGAAGAGGCTGGGTGGGCACAGCAGGGTTTGGTGGGTCCTGCTTGGCAGACCCTTCCTCTCTGTCTCCGGTCTCTCAGTCCTGTGAGGTAGGAGAAGCTGGATGGGGGCGCGCTGGCCTGGGCTGCCTACTGCAGAGGCTCTCTATTTGCTGAAATGATGGGCCCGCCGGCCCGCCATTGAAGGCCATACTTCGCAGCCCAGGTCCCTGGCATTGCTTAGGGCCTCATGTGGGTCAGTAAGTGGCCGAAGAGCGGAAAGCAAGGGCTGGAAGTGGTGGTCATTCCCCCGTGAAGGGGAATGGCCAGTGGCCTCCCACAGGGACCCATCTCGGGGCCAGTGCTTTTTGGCATTTTCGCAAATGGTCTGGAGGTACCACTGAAACGGCCACGCTTGCAGATGAAATCGAGCTATTTGGGGTGGTTAAAACCCAAAGGAGCGGGGGAACCTCTGCGAGGAGCTCTCCCTGCTGGGAGACCAGGCATCAAAACAGCGCCTGTGGTTCGGAGAAGGCAAGGCTCTGGGCGTCCTTGCTCTGCCGAGAAGGACCAGATGGAATTTCCCCTCGCATGCGCCTCTCCTGAGGCACGACTGGCTCTGTTTGTCCCTCAGGTGACGCATCAGTGGGGCTGCTCGGATGAAGCGCTGCCCAGCGAGCCTGTCCCTGCAGTGGCACCACTGCCGTCCCCTCCGCTTCCTCCGAGCCTCTGGAGTTGGCCAGGTAGGCCCAGCCGCCGGGAGGCGGAGGCTTGGCAGCGCTGTTGCAAGGGCGGGCATCGTGGCCCTCGGGATTGGGCTGGCGCCTCGGCCCTCCTCCCCGGGAGGCCTGTGGCTCCCACGGCGCCCCCTCCTGTGGTCGTCCGGGGCCGCTTCGGGGAGGCGTGTGGCCTCCCTCTCTCCTCTGGGGCGGCAGGTCATGGGTGCCTACCTGGGTGCTTCTGAGCCACCTGAGAGTGGCTGGCCGGGAGTTCCACCAAAGACGCCTCCTAGCCGCGGCTGCCACTCGGTTGTGCAAAATAGTTTGGGCGACGAAGCTGCACTCTGGGCGCATCCAGTAGCTATTTGCATCCTGCAGAATGCAGGGGCGCTACGTGTGGCCCAGTTTTTGTTGCAGTCAATGCTCCATAAATATTCTGGCAGAAATAGCCGGCTGTTGCGTGAGAGGACGGCCATATCCTCCCGGGAGCCTCTGCCCAGCAGCCCTGCCTGTCCTGCCAAGTGGACCTCAAAGGCTGGGCGAAGAAAGTGCGCGGAGCTTTGCCGGCTCAACGCAGCCTCCCCCCACCCAGCCCCCTCCAGATGTGTCAGCCTGCTATTGCTGGCATCCACAGCTGGGAGTCTAGTCCAGCACAGCCGGGAGCGCCACTTGGGGAATGCTGCCCCAGGGCTAAGGCGCCCCCCTCGCGGCTCTCTCCTCTGGGGCAGGGATGGCGCTGCACCGGAGCCAGAAGCTGAACCTGCTGCGCCTCGCGGTGCTGCTGACGGTGGCGCTGGCCGGCATCAAGTTCTTCTTCCGGGACAGGTGGGTGCCGTACTGTGCCGTGCCGTGCCGTGCTGGGGCGGGGTGCCTGAGAGGCAACCCACACTGTGGGGCCTGCTGCAGAAATGTTGAATGTGAATTCTGCCCCTCCCCTCCTTGCAGGAAGCCCAGTTTGGGTTGTGGAGGCGCTGGGTTTCCTCTGCTTGAGTTTTCCCAGGCGCCAACACTGGGCCCCCGTGCGCCGCATCAAAGGGCAAACGCTACCAACGCAGCCCCTGCTCCCGCGTGCGACTGGTGGGGTTCCTTTTCGCTTATACGAGCACAAACTGTGTCCGTTGCCAGGCTGTGGAGTCGATGCATGAAATCTCCCAACTCCGTTGTTTATATTATCCATATAAGAAATAAATACACTAATTATTTATTCCTTGTACTGATTGAAAGCACTCAGCCTGCAAAATGCTGCAGGTGTCGTTTTGCATTTGATGCTCTTGTCGGTGCATTTTTCGCAGGACCACAAAAACTACTAACGTTTGCAGCTTTTTCACGATCTTTGTCTTCTATAATGCATTTCGTGCCTCCTGCTGCCCGCCTTGACCTGCGCCCTCTGCTCCACTCCACTCCCAGTTTCATGCTGGACCAGCACCAGGAGTCTGGCCGGGAGAGCAGCTTCTGGGGCAAGGCCGGGGACCCCGAGCGGCCGGCCAAGGTCAGGGACTCATCCTTGGCGCTCCCAAACAGCCAGGTGGCCGCTGCCGCCCCCGCGCAGGTCATGAGGCAGCAGCGGCTGAAGGACTTCAGCGCAGTGCAGATGAGGCTGGTGCACCTGGACCTCAAGGGAGCGGCTCCCAAAGTCTCCTACCTGGAGCAGGTGAGGTGTAGCGGGAACCGAGGCTGCACATAAGATCCTTGACCCTTGTGGGGGAGGGGACTGGTTTGACTGGGGATACGCTCTGAAAAGCAGCTTGGCCCACAGGCCAGTGCAGGAGACAGGCTGGCCATGGGATTTTCAGGCCCACCAGCTGTTGGACGTGCAGCGGCACTGCGGGGGGGGGGCGCTGTGCTCCGTGGGACTGCCACATGTCGTGGCCCCAGCCCTGGGGGCCACGGTTGCCATGCAGGCTCGGGGCGGGGGCGTGGTCTGAGCCCGTGGCGCTTGCACAGAGGGTTGCCCGCTGAGCCTGGCAAGACGGCTCCCCACGGGACACGGCCAGCTGCTCGGCCGGCCATGGGGACACCGGCTGGGGCGGCGGCACCATTCGCTGGCCTGCCCGTTGCCGCAGCACATGTGCCGAGCCGGGGGTGGCCTGTGCCTCAGGCCCCCGCAGAGCGTCTCTGGCCGCCTCCTCGCAGGTCTTCCCACTCTTCTCCAAGCTGGGTGCGAACGGGATTCTGATTGAGTACGAAGACATGTTCCCATTCAAGGGAGAGCTCGAGGTGCTGAAGTCTCCATATGCGTATAGGTAAGAAGACGGGCCTCCTCCTGCAGGCGCTGACAAGAACCCTTGGGCCTTGCGTGGCGGGAGGAGCCACGACGCCCCAGAGGCCGAGGGTGGCCTGGCCCGGTGGGCGGCCTGTGCAGGGGCTGTTGGCCGCTCCTGGGTGACCGGGCTGGCCGTCGTGCTGGGGGCCGACCACGGAGCAGCCTCTTGTCCTCTGGCCTGCGCCACGAGGCCCCCGTGCTGGCCGGGCTGACCGCCACTCTTGCCTTCTGGCAGTGAAGAAGATATCAGCAAGATCCTGAAGCTGGCTGAGCTGAATAAGCTGGAGGTGGTCCCGCTGGTGCAGACCTTTGGGCACGTGGAGGTAGCAGAGAACCCCTGGCTCGCCCGGCCCCGGCTGCGCTGTGGGGCAGGGCAGCGCCTCTCCTCCGCTCCCTGCCTGGGTGTTGGAAGGGTGTGTAGGGAGGCTGGCTTTTCCCGGGCACCCGCACCTTGGTCACCCCCACCTGCCAGCGTGAACACAGGGGTCGCTCCAGGCGGGTGTGCCTGAGATGGTTCTTCCCCAACGGATGCTGGGCCATCCCGGGCGCGGAGCATCAGCCAGCAGCTTTCAGGGGCTCTTTGAAAAAGGAATGCGGTTATGCTGAACGGCCCTTGTCATGATCTCTGGGCAAATAGGGGTGGGGGAGGCTTCTCAGTGGCTGCCTGCGGGTTCTACACCATCCTGCATGGCTCACAGGCAGCCACCTCTGGGAATTCTGGGAGCTGCGGTGGTCCAAGTGCCTCTGAAGGCCCCCAGGCTGGGGAAGCTGCTCCAGAGCAGTGACTGCCAAAGTGGGCAGCCCCACCCCCCAGGGGCAGTGGAAATATCCGGGGGGGGGGGATTATTTTAAATTTCCCATTGAGCAATAGACCTAAAGCAAAGAGAGCGGCGTGGGGTGTTCAGGTTGTTACCCAAGAGGAAAGGGGGAGCTGCCTGAAACAGTCTGGGGAACCTGCTTGAGAGTATTTCCTGGAGAAAGGAGCCTGCTAAGTGGTGTGCGGATCCCTGGGAGTGGGGCAACACCCCGGGCCAGCTGCAGGGCTGGTTTGGCCAGTTCTCCCCCAGGGAGCAGCACAGTGGCCCTGCCCTGCTGTCGGGCGGGCAGGCCGGGGCGGGGCGCTTGGGCCACCGGCTCATCTCGCCGTGGTGGCTGGCCCCCTTTACCCCTGCCGGCCCGCCTGCCTCGGGGGTCGGTGCTGCTGCAGGCAGGGCTGCCCAAGCCCACGCCTGCCAGTGGAGCGTCCAGCACAGCCTCGGGCAGTCGGGTTCAGAGAGTCTGGGGGGGTCGGCCCAGGCCAGCAGCAGCGGCTCCCCAGGCTCCGGCAAGCGCTGTCCAGAGCCCCCCAAGGATGCTTCCCGTGTGCAGTGCAGGGTGCTGCCGCAGAGCTGAGCCCGCAGCCCCCTCAAGGAGGGAGGCGCAGCGCCGTCGCCCCTTCCCCTCTGCACAGGCGCCCTTGCAGGGAGGGTGTGACACAGGCTGGCTGCTCTGAGGACTGGGATCCTGGCCCCCAGGGGTCTTTTGGTGGCCTGCACAAAGCCTGCCCCCCCCCCCGGCTCCTGGACCCCTCCCCCCGCGAGCCGCGTCCTGTCTCTCCTCCCCAGTTCATCCTGAAGCACGACAAGTACCGGCACCTGAGGGAGGTGGAGCGCTTCCCCAACAGCTTCAACCCCCACGTCCCAGAGACCCTGGCCCTCCTGAAGGCAGTGCTCGCCCAGGTCCTGAGCAGGCACCCGCGCTCCAGCTGGGTGCACATCGGGGCTGATGAGGTAAGCCAGATGAGGGCGGGGGGGGGGCGGCACGGGCGGCCGGAGTGGGGGAGGAGGCACACGGCCCTGCTCCGCGCCCTCCGTGCACCAGCGGCAGCCCCCGCCTCACGGACGGCACTCCGAGGGACGCTCTCAGTTCCGCGGCCCACGCAGCCCTGGCTGTGCGGCTCTCGGCCGGCACTGTGTCCCAAGCCTTTCTCGGCCACGTCAGCCTGCCGGCACGTGGCAGGGGCAGCTCCCCCAGGGTGAGCCTTCTGCATCCCGCCTGGCTGTCCATGCACAAAGCGATCCTGGCAGGCGTGCCGGCGTGTTTTGGCAGCCCAAAATACGCTCCCACCCAAAGACAGCCTCCAGCACAGAGCGCTGGTGCGGCTGTGGAGAAGAGGGGCCTCTCCGCAGCCCGCGGGAGACTCGCCGGCCGAGGCGGAGGGGCTGCAAGTCGGGGATGGAGCCAGGGGAGTGTCTTCACCCCTGCAAGAGGCAAACTGGACTCCTCGGACGGAGTGCCTTCCTGGAGCTCTTCCACTGGGCACGGTTCCCTCCGGAGAAGCGGCTGCTGGCTTTTGTGGCATGGCTGGTTTGCAGAGACTCAAGCAAGGCGGGGGGAAACACAGGTGTTCAGGCGCCCCTCCCGTGAGCAGCCCGCTCCCTGCCCTGATTCCCTGGGGAGGCACCCCTCGGACGGACGGACACGGCAAGGCCCATGCCTCAAGGGTCCCAGCCTACCTGCCCCACCCCCCAAAGAGCTGTCCTCGTTCGTTCTTCCGCGCGTCCTCTGGGCGGGGGGTGGCGAGCTGTGTGGTATACTGCCCACCCCGGCTGCACCCCTGCAGGAGGCCTGGTCGGCCGCTTGCGTAAACCTGCACCTGCAGTGCGGGATCTTGGCCCACCGCCGCTGCGCAACGAGCTGTAAGCGGCACTGCCCGGGACAGTGGAGCGCCGTGGCCTGGGCCTGGCCGGATGTCTCTGCGAGCACGACCTGGTGCTGCAACTTGGGGCGTGGCTCGCGCGCGTGACGGGGCTCTTGAGAGGGGCATCTGAGGGGGCCACAGCGAGCTGAACCTGTGTGCACGGAATGCCCGCTTTCCCTCCATCCTGGGTGGGTGCCAGTCCAGCCGCCAGGCCACCCTTGGGAGCCCGGCCCGGAGTCCCCAGGCTCCAGGGAGCCGCCTTGCTGCCGACGCGCCGGTGGGGCCCCGGCTCTCTGCCGGCCTCCTTGGTCGGCGCTCGCCCACTGCTGCCGCTGCCCGGAAGCCCCTCGCCCAGCCGGCGTTCGCCTCTGCCCCTTCCAGGTCTTCCACCTGGGGGAGGGGACGGACTCGAAGAACTGGATGAGCCACAACGCGGGGGACGTCGGCCAGATGTACCTGAAGCACGTCCGGGAGGTGGTGGACTTCGTTGCCAGCCAGGCCCCGGGGCTGCAGGTGCTGCTGTGGGACGACATGCTGCGAAAGGTCAGCGTGGCGGCCATCCACGGTCAGTGCCGTTCGGCCCCTCCCTGCCCTTCCCAGCCACGCAGGTGGAAGCAAGCATGCGCCTCCCCCCGCTCCTCTCCGGAGTCTGCAGCGCGCCGCGCCGCGCCGCACCGAGGGGCATGTGGTGATGGCCAAGCCTTGGGCAGGAGTGGCTGCGCGAGTGGCCCGAGGGACGGGGCGGAGGGGAGTCTCCGTGGCTGCCAAGCAGCTTTGATCATGCCTGGGAGCAGGAGGGCCTGCGAAAGCTGGAGGCACAGTGGGGTGCTTGGAAAATGCAAACTGCTTTTCCGCATGGGGCCTTTATTCTGCACTCGTAATGCTTCACTTACGACCGTGATGGGTGCTCTGCGCTGCGCAACGATTCTCCAGGGCCCCCCTTGCACTTCAGTGTTCTTCCCCCCAGCAAGGAGCATCCAGTACTTTCTGGAATGGCAGCGTGAAACTAGCGCATTTTGTGCAATTCCACTATGGCACCTGGTGCCTCCTACAAAGGAACCTGCAGAAGGGCAGGCGGAGGAGGGGGAACTTGGGAAAACCGCACATGAACGGGGCCAATCGCAACCATGTAGAGAATCTGGAAGCAAAAGCCGTGCTCTGCTGGCGGGTACAAATAGGAAAGCGGGGGGGGGGGGGGGGGGGTAGTGGCCGCATGGCCTGATTGAAACGGCCCACCAACTCCTCCTCGGAGGGCTCTCAGTTTTGGTTTCCTGCCGCTGAACTGGTTGGACTGGGCACCACAGCGTCATCTTCCCCCTTCTGCATTGTATCTTTCAGACTCCGGCATCCCCAAACACGCTTCTCCCATGCTGTGGTTTTATGCTCCGGACTTTAATACAGAACAAATAGGTTTGCTTTAATTTTGTTTCATTTCTTGTCAGAATGCATATACTACCTTCCAGCTAAAATATTTTCAGATTGGCATTCCAACATAGCCACAAAATACAGGGCAAAATGGCAATGAAATGTGCAAGTAAAGGTCAAAAATCCAGACAAACCTGGGAATTAAAATCCCAGGAAAATGGGAAGGTACTGCATGGAACCAGGAAGGCATCAAGCCTGGTGTTGCGCGAGTTGCCCTGTGGGCATCACTTTGGAGCAGGCCCGTTCTGTGGCGGAGCGTGGCCGTCGTGGCCAGATGGCTGGGCCGGGCTGCCCGGCTGGCCCACTTGCCTGCCGCAGGGCGTCTGCACATCATCAGGCGTGGTTAGTTTTGCCTGTTTCGCGTCCGGGGCCTTTGACATCCTGTTGCTCCACTCCAGTACTGGCAAAGCATGAACGATGCCCTCGTGGCCGGCCCGGCAGGCAGGTGCTGCCCCGCCGGCCCTGAGCGCTTGCCCGCCCTCGCTCCAGGGAAGCACATTGCCAAGTACGCCGAGTGTGGCTTCAGGACCGTCTGGTTTGCAAGCGCCTTCAAGGGCACCACCGGCCCGGCCCAGGCCTGGACGCCCCTGCGCCACCACCTGCAGAACCACTTGCGCTGGCTGAAGGTGCTCCAGTCCATGCCCAGGACGCCCGCCACCCGGTTCCAGGGCATCGCGCTCACAGGGTGGCAAAGGTGAGGCAGGGCCCGGGGGCGGGAGTGGGGGAGCGCCAGGATTCCGGCCTTCCCGGAGTCCAGCTCCCTTCGCAACACCATCTCCCAGGTGCGGGAGATGATTCTGGCCTCCACAGGTCTCTCTCCTGTGAGTCGTGTTCCATCCCCCGCTCAGAAGCCCCCTCTAATTCCCCAGAGGGGCCACGGGTGGGTGCGAAGGGGTTCTGGTGGGGGGGTGTAGGAGTGCCTGGGGACCTCCCCCCACCCGGCCACAGGCCCTGCCTTCCCTCGTCCCTGCAGGTACGACCACTATTCGGCTCTGTGTGAGCTGCTGCCCGTCGGGATCCCATCCCTGGCTGTGTGTCTGCAGACCATGGTGAATGGTGAGGTGGCCTGGCTGTGCCGACAAGGGCGGGGGGGGGGGGGGGGGGTGCCTCGTGCCGTGTCACGGCAGGGGGGTGAAAGCGAGGTGCCTGCGTCTGTGGGAGAGACACCGCTCCTCTGGTTGGGGCCCGAAGGAGCTCCCATCGCACCGTCCCCTCCCACCTCCTCTCTGGCGTGCTGCGGGAGGACCGGGGGCGTGCCTTGCCAGGTCCCGCCGGAGTCGGTGGGGCCACGCTGCCAGAGGCGTCCTCCCCACCCCGGCCCCTGGCCTGCCGCCTTCACGCGGGAGACCCTCCCGCCAGGCACTCCGCCACCCACGTCGGCGCCTGCTTGCTCACCCCGAGTGCCGACGGCAGTGAGCAAGGCCCGGCCTGGCAGCGGCTTCCCCTGTGGCACCGTGCTGTGGCTTGGCCTCCGCCTCCCTGCTGCACAGGTGGGGTGGCCGGGGGGCCCGCAGTCCGCCCTGGGGGGGAGCGCGGCCGGCCCCCCCCACAGGAGCGGTGGCTGGGATGGCAGTTTCCACAAACAGTTGGAGCAGAGCGGCACGCAGGGGCTCCCACGTGCTGCATCTCTTCCCACAGGTGGGTTCACAGAAGACACGAAGAAGAAGGTCCTCGCCATACTTGGGTTCCAGGACATGCACCTTGAGAAGAGCACATGGTCCGTGTGGGCTTCTTGCGGGTCTCCTTGCCCCCCCCCCCCCCCGAGGTCTCGCCCTGGCTTCATTGGCTTGCATTTACCTTGCTCAATGTTATTAGGGGGAGAACCCTCAAGGCAGCCCGTGAAATAACCCTGCAAAACCATGCACACAATAGATGCGCCAAAACTCTGTTGAAACAGGTTGCACCAGGGGAACCTGCAGCCCGCAGATAAGAGGATGGGCGAATAATTCAGTCACAAAGCAAAGTACAACACAACCAGAATTGTATAAATGGAATTTTAAGAACAAATGTAAAGACGTGATAATGAACAATGCAATAAAAACGGCTGAGATTTAAAGCAGGGGCTCAGGAAAAACTAAGCAATGCAGGAGTCCAGTAAAAAAAAGAGAAAGCAAATGCCAGCCAGTTCAAGCTGCCCAGAAGGGCCGTGTAAGCAGGGCTGGGTTGCTCTCCCTGGGGAGTGGGATCGCAACTGGAAGGCCCTGTTTCAAGGCCCTGCTCTGGCCCTGCCAGTCGGATTTTGGGGCAGGGCTGAGGGGGTGATGCTACCCCCAGGTGAGTGCAGACTGCCCCCAGGTGAGCCACCCTCAAGCCGAGGGCGGAAAAGTAAATGCCCGTCTCTTTAACTCGGGCCTGGAAACGAACTGACAGCGGGTGCTGCTGTTGCAGAATAGACACTGTGTGTGTGTGTGCTGCAGGTGGATGCAGATTATCGTCTCACCACTGGGTAAAAACCTGCCACCACTGAGCCAGCTGTACCCTGGCAGCTCCTTGTGCCGGCGTCAAGTCGGGGTCTAGCCCCCCAGGTGGCCGCCCTGCCTGTAGCATCTCCCCTCCCAGAAGCCCCTCGAGAGGCCGCTGGCGGTAGGCGGCTCGGCTGGGCGGCTTCCACGGGGTGGCTGTGCCCTGCCCTGCCCTGCCGTGCCAGCAAAAGACCAATTGTCCGGAGTGACAGCAGCTGTGTGTGTGTGTGTGTGTGTGTGTGTGTGTGCGCGCGCGCGCGCACATGCAAGCAGGGGCATCACCCCCCCTCTGCCGGTGCGCCCTCTCACCCCTTCCCCACCTGTTCCCTGGCCAGCGACGGAAGCGGCACCTTCCCGGGCTCGGAGATCTACCGAATGGTTGAGCAGGTCAGCGGCCAGCTGAGGGACTCCGTGGCCAAAGTCCTGGAAGAGGAGAGGTGGGTGCTGCGTGGGGCTGCTTTCGCTCGGGCACAGGTGCGGTGACGCCAGGGCAGGTGTTGCTGCAAGCGGCCCTCTACCTCCAGAGCGCTCGCTCAAGGTCCCGACGGCTTCCTGCTGGAAAGGGACGCTCCAGGTGGCAGAAGGGAGCCGGGCACGGGGCCGGGCGGGGAGGCTGCAGCCGGTGCAGCCGGAGGGGTTGGGGGCTTCCTGGTGCGAGCGGCAGGCCGTGCCCTGTTCCCACCTCTCCACCGCAAATTTCCTTTGAGGAATTGCCCTACCGACAGGCCCGCGGAGTGTTCAGATGCCTTCCTTCCCGTCCGCCAGAGAGCTCAAGCTGGCGTGCACGGTCACCACCCCTATGCCACCCGGCAAGGGGGCTGGGCCGAGCGCGGGCTCCCGTGGGCCTCGTGGCCAAGCCGGGTCAGCCCGCCCGCTCGCCGTGGCGAAGGCCCGCGGGTCGTCTGGGGCCCAGCAGGGGTGCGGGCAGGCTGCCTCATGCTGGGCAAGGCTGAATGCGCGGTGCAGTGTGGCTTGCGCAAGGGGCCGAGGGCCCCCGCTGCGCACCCCTCCTTCCCCGCAGCCCTTCCCGAGGCCCCCACGTGCCGCGGTGGTGGCTGGAAGCGCCTTCCTTCGGCTCCATGCTGGGCAGGCGCCCTCCCCCCACTTGCCTTTTCCCCAGCGACTGCTTTTCACACTCCCCTCGGGCGCTGAAGCAGCACATGGGGGCACTTCCTGTGGTTTGCCACCGTTTTTCTGTTTTGCACGCACACGTGTTAATTTTTTGCACCCTGCTATACAGAGTAGAGGAAGTGTGCTGCTCCAGAGAGCTGCCGTGGCGACCTGCTGGGAAAGGCTTGCTGTGCAAGGGTGGCCGGCCCCGGCCAGGCCCCGCTGGCTGAGAGGGCCTGCAGGGTCCGCCGCATTCGCTTCACAGAAGCAAGAACAGCAGAGCTGGAAGGGGCCGAGGAGGCCGCCGGGTCCAGCCCCCTGCCGTGCCAGGACACCAGGGCACCCCCCCCCGGAGGGCTGCCCCGCTTCTTCGGAATGCCTCCAATGTGGGGGAGCCCAGCACCTCCCCAGGCAGCTGGTCCCACTGTCCTGTTGCGCTGACAGTAAGGCAGCGTCTCCTGATGGCCAGCCTGAACCTGGGTTGTTGATGCCTGTCAAGCCGAGAGCTGCCCGACAGAAGCAACTCAGAAAGCTTTTTACTTGCAAAAGGAGCCAGTAGCCCTTTTCCCTCCACACGGAGGGCATCAAGGTCTTTTAGTGTTCTCCCTGCAGTCCCCAGGACCCCCCCCACAACTTTTCCTCTTTCCAGAATCTCCAGCCACCCAGGAAAGTAGAGATCCCCCTTCTTGCTAAGATTCCCTTTGACTGCAATTCTAAAAAGTGTTGCTTTATTTTTAGAACAACGTGGCAAATCTCCGTATTTGTCTTACGGCAGGGAAGAGGCACCCCGATCCGTCGGGGTGTTTGGTGGCGCGCTTGCCATGCTCGTGCCTCGGGGGCTCAGTGAAGGGGCTCGGCCACGGCTTGCCCGGGCCTGCTGCATGCTGGTTTTGCTGGGTGCGCCCACCACCTCTCCAGCAGCCCCGGCGCGGCAACCCGCCCTGCCCCCTCCAGACAGGCCCATGTGGGAAGCAGGCCGGGCCCCGTGGCGAGTCACCGGCACCGTGTGGCGGTCCGGCAAGCGGCCACTGGCCAGAGCAGACTGGCCCCGGATGGCCAGCGCAGGCCGGACTGGCAGCAGCAGCTCCCAGGGCCCAGGCAGGCTTTCCAGGGCCTGCCTGGGACCTTCTGCGTGCCGGGTGGGGGGCTGCAGCAGAGCCACGGCCCGCCAGCCAGCGCAGGCTGGCATGGCATCCTCCCCCCGCATAGGAACACTTCCACAAGCCATGAAATGCCGGCCTGATTCCTGCTTCACACTCTTCATTCCTAAATTCCACTGCGCCCCAGAAAGCCGCCCCCCATGCCGCTGTTTGACTCCTCCATCGCACCTGGCCTGAGAAAGCGCTGCAAGGCGGCAGGTGGCTGGGCGGGGCCTGCGGCGGTCCTCGCCTTGGTTTCTTTCTTTCCAAGGGCCGACAGAGCCGCACAGCATTTTTCCTGGCCATTTGAATTATTCTCCGAAAGTCCATTTCTCTGGCCAGTCGGCCTTCCATGGGCAGGACAGGGTTGGGGGTGCGCTAGTTGTGCTCCAGGCCAGTCCTTCCCCTGCCGGGCTGGTTCACGGGGCTCGTCTCTTTGTGGCATTGCAGCTCCATCAAGGGCTGGTTCGGGCCGTACCACCGGAAGCACCAGTTCGGCAACCCCCGCAACATGGAGAGCTTCGGCAGCAAAGTCCTCCAGTGAGTGCAGGGCGTGGGGGGGGGGGGGGCTCCTCCCAAGCCACATGCCCAGGCGGCCTCTGGACCCCTTCTGCGTTCCCGAGGTTCGCAAGGGGCCCAGACACCGGTGCCTCCCCTTCACAGCGCTCCCCCCCCCCCAAATGCTTCTTGCTGCTTTTTTCTTTCCAGAAAGGACACGTTTGTGCCTTTGATCATCCGTGGTGCACGGGCGCCCGCAGCAGCAGCAGCAGGGCCGGTTCCCCGCCTCTGCCGGGCCTTGCTCGGGGCCAGCTGCGTGCCAGGGGGCCCCGCGGCTCCTTGCCCTGGCCGGGGCGCTCTGCCCACGCTGCACGCACAGGCCATTTAACGTTCCACGAGGTGGAGCTGAAATGAGGGGGAGAGCAGGGGAGGGCTTGGTCAAGCTCTGAAGGGGGCCCGTCCCCCGAAGTGGAGGGTGGGCAAAGCCGGCACATTTGAGGAACTGCCGCCTGCCTATAAAAAGCCAGGATTGGCACTGCAAGCATGGCCCAAAGGCTGAAACCCTACAAAGGCATTTACTCAGAAGTGCGTCTTGTTGGGTTGAATAGGGTTGCCTGGCAGGGGCGTGTGTTTGGGGTTGCAGCTGCTCCAAACTGAGAGTAAAGATTAATTTTTTGCAGGCGGTTCACAAAACAACTTGTGCTGGTTACTCAAGTAACAACTGTCGGTTAGTTTTCAACTCCTGGGTGGGGCTGGGGAAGAAATTATTTACAAAAAGCAGCTAGGGACTGCTAAAACTGCAAACGTGCCTCCAGTTGTTTTTACCAAGCTGTAATTACCTGGTCCTGCTGCCTAGATAACAACTGTCATTCAACCACTTTAAAGGTGTGACCCCCTGCATGTTTGGGTGAAAGAGCTGCGGCTACCAGCGGGGAACCCTGGCAGCTGCAGGGCCTGATCCTGTATTGATTCGCACACAAGAAGTGCTAGGGCCTGAGGGTGAGCCCAGCCCGCTCACACTGGTGCCGGGGCTTCTGGGACCTGGCCTCCATCTGGCCAGCTGCAGCAGCGCGCCAGGGCCAGGGGCGGGTTCTGCCCCCCCTCCGGACAGCCTGCACCCGCGGTGTGGCTGCACGCCAGGCGCTGCGTGTCAGCCGTGGCCCCCGCTTCCCGGCGGGGCAGCCTTCCTTCTGAAGCAGGCTGTTTTCTGCCAGGGTGCACGAAGACTGGGAGAGCACTGTGCAGACCCTCCGCTCGCTCATGGAGGGCATCTACTTCCCTGACACGGTGGAGGAGTGGATGGAGGAGAACGTCAACCCCCACATGGACCGGTTGCGCGAGTTTGTCCGGGACTTCAAGGAAACCATCCGCCTCAACGCCCGGCCCAAGACTCTCTGAGCACAGGTGCCTCTCGGAGCCCTCCCGCCGTCCTGCAGGTGAGGGAGAGGCGGCGTGCTGCTGTGGGGCTCCCAGTGCCCGCCCCGCAGCAAGGCACGCAGAGAGCGGGGCTGTGGGGCTGCACCCGGCAGGCAGAGCTGGGAAAAGGGCACCCTTCCCCTGCCGGGGTGGCTGCGCCAGGGCCTGGCCGGGCCTCGGGAGGTGCAGCAGCCCCCCGCTTGCCGTCCCACTGGGAGCTGGTGACTTGGAGGCTCCCCGTCGCCCCGTCTCTTCAGAAGGGAGGAAGACGCTGCGGCCATGGCTGGGGCTGCGGGCTGCCTCGCTGGCCACGCTGCTCCGTTGCTGCCTCCCGCCAGCTGGCAGTTTCCCGCAGAGACTCCGGGAAGGGGCTTTGCCGCGGCATCTGGCAGTCCCAGTGCTTCCGGGGGAGGGCCGCTGTGCATCATCCAGGGGGCTGGTTTGGAGGCAGCAAATGTCTACGCCGTGTTCCGCAGGAAGAAGACAATCCTGTCGCACCCTTTCCTGGAAGCCCCCCTCCAAAGATCACTTGATTCCCCTGGCTGCCTCGAGATTTGCCAGGGAGTCGTTCTCCCACGTTGAACCTTCCTCAGTACCCCGTTCTTAGCACATGCCTCCAGCTACAGAACACTTTGTGCCCCCACGCCCAGAATGGGGGCGGTTGCTCGGGGGCTGGGGCAAAGTGGGTGGGCCAAGTTCCCGCTTTGTGCTCCAGCAGGGCCAAAGGCCCAAGTTGCTGGTCGGAACGAGTCTTGCCGGCGTGCGGGCCTGGCAGGCAGGGCTGGCGGGGGGCCGGGGCCGCCGTGCCTCCCTCCCTCCCCCGAGGGCCCCCTCTCTGCAGCTCCCGCCACGGCCACCCTGTGCCTCTGACTTGGCCACGGAAAGCACGTGCCGGGGGCCTTTGCACAGTGCTGAATAACATCGCTGGCAGAGCCCGTGTTTTTCCTTGGAGCCGGCAAAAGCCGCCTGTTTGCTGCGAAGCGAGCTGGGGTGGGAAGCGTTCGCAAGATCTCGGCTGCACTGGTGCTAGAATTGGCCCCGGTTGCCACGCTTCTTCCTTAAAATGTCTTGCTTCACGTATTCAAAATGCTGTGTGCTGCCGCTCCCAGAATATTAGGGTGGCTTACAGCTTTAAAAATGCTCAAATAGCAGACTTCTGCTGAACAAGATGAAAAGCCGGGAAATAGCCACCGATTTGTACAGAATAATGGGAATAAATAGTCAACAAAGGCCGGTCCATAAGAATAAAATCCAGAAAGGATACAGGAACCAAGGGACGTGGGAAAGAAGGCCCCATGTGGTAAGCGTGGGGGTGGGGGTGTTTTCACCCAGCTATTCTGAGCCAACCTGCTGCCTTCCAGATGTGCGGACACGGCCCTGTCCTGCTGGCCGGCATGGCCTGGAGGGCACCGTGCTGGGACAAGCGGAACTGGACTTTGCATTTGGAGGGAGGGTCCTCCCCCCCCCCCCGCCACCTCCAGACCGTTCGGCTTCCGATGACTTTTCAACCCTTTTAAAGACACACACTTCTCTATGGCATTCTGATTAACCAAGATGCTGTGTGTCTGGCTAAGGCTAGGGACTGTGGAGTTTGTTTTCGGGGGGGGGGGGGTCCTCAGAACCTGCAGCTCTTAGCAGAGAGCAATTTGTCCTGCCTGCAGCCTGCCTCCTAAGACCCCCTGGCGACATCCAGCCTGGCTCTCCTGCCCCTGCTTTTTATGCCTGCCAGTTTAATGAAGAGGCCTGGGGAACTCGGATGCTTGCACAAGTGTTTTGTGACTGTTTGACTGGTTCTAATAAAGGCAGTGGCCAACAGTGGATTTTGCAATAAATCGGGTTTTGCAGTTCTGCAGTCTGCTTGTCTTGGCCCTTTTTGTGCCCACTGATAAGGGCTTTCCAGCTTCAAATGTGTGTGGATTGTTAAATGGCAGGAACCTCCTCCACCGACTCCCCCATCCGGCCCTCGCCACCCGGTTGTCGTGGCAGATCGCCCTTCCTCCTCTTGCAGGTGCCAGGCGTGAATCCTTGGGCTGTGGACGCCGCCTGGGCCAGTTAGCACAGCCACGCTGCTTCTTTCCTTCACATGCAGAGTGTTGATAATGGTTAGGTGTGCAAATAGGCCTGAGAGGGAGAGCAGGATTGAAGTGGCGACTCTCAGGATCACAAACGCACCGTGGTTCTCCAACAAAGCGCCGCTGTTATTGGGAACATTTTCTGCACTGGGGGCACTTGTGGTCCCTCTCCCAGTTGGCCGTTCCTCGAACCAGGAGCGGGCAGGAGGCAGGCCTCCCGATGCTTAGGACGCCAGTGCCCAGCAATGCTGGCCATGGGCCGAAGTCCAAACCTTCTGGACCTCCCGGGATGCGGTGTTGTCTCCCACGGCCTCAGCGTTGTGGTGCTCTCGCTTGTGTTCAAGGGGAGAAAGCAGCTCTTTGCATGTGGATACGTGCAATGCCATGTTACAGACACAGAAGCAGAGCAAGTCAGAAGGGGTCTCCCGGGCCATCTAGTCTGACCCTCGGCCCCAGCCAGCTCTGCTCACAACATGCCCCGGCAGAAGCAGTGCTCACAAAGGTCGGGGGGAGAAGAGAAGCAGGGCCCTTTTTTCCTGCCCTTGTGGAAGCTTCCTTTGCTGCACCATAAGGGGCTGAAGGACCTGGCCAGCTGCCACTCACGAGCCACGGTTTGTTCTGATGTGGCAGACAGACAGACAGACAGACAGACACCACAACTGTCCCTGTTGGTGGGAGAAATGGATTGTGTGGTAAGGAGGTGTAAGCCCTCCATTGGAGACCCGTCTTGGCATGCAGAAGGTCCAGGACTGGATCTCCTGCGGTGCCCCGGCCTGTTGGGAACCCTGCCAGTCCACGTGGTGGATGGTCTGTGGGCCTTGGAAGGGCTTGGGTGGTGCCAAGGTCCACCCACGCGGCGCCCGCCGTCCCTTCAGCGCTGCACGGGCCCCGGAAGTCCCTGCGTGACGCCGGGCCCTTGTCTTGCGCTGCCTTGCTTTTCCACGCGGACGAACCAGTTCCGTGCAGAGGAGCCGCGGTTCACCTGGGGCGACCGCGTGTTGCTTCCGAAGGAGGGGCTTCTGCAGCGTCTTTGGCTTCCTCCACACGTTCGCGGCTCTTACGGTTTGCTCAGAGGGCCATGAGCTGGACCTGCCCCGGGATAAGAAACCGGTGCTCTCTGCCTCAGCCAGGCAGTGCCCCCCCCGCGCCCCCCCATGTGCCTTGGGGGCCAGCACTACAGCATTTCCTGCAGTCTCTCAGAACAGTCTGCCGCCTCGCTTTGCTTCATTAAGAGTATTAGTACGTGGCATTTGTACTTTACCTTTCTTCCTCTTGCAAGGGTCTCCTCCTCTCCATTTCATCCTCACAACAACAACCCTGCAAGGGAGGCCAGGCTGAGACTATGGCTTCAAGTTCACTCAGTGAGGTTCAGGGTTAGTGGGGACTAGAACCTTGATCTTCTGAGTCCAAAACCATGCTGCACTGTTTTAAAATTGCATTTTCACTTCTGCTGGAAATACTCCAGGCAACTAACTTCAGTAAAAAGAAAAACCTTGATAAGAACAAATAAAGCCAACAAAGGAATCTTGATCTGCCAAATGCAAACAGGTGGGGCATGGGAAATCAGCACCAGCACCACAAACCAGGCAATCCACTCCTTTTCTGGATATTTGCATCTCCAAGCCCAGCCTTCCTAACTTCTGTGGGTCCTGCAAACCAAGGTAGAATTCTGAGATGAACTTGGCCCAAACATGTGTTGGAATATTTGAGGCTAGCTTGGAGCCTGGTTAAAAATAAACCTGCTGCTGTCTGTGAGCATGTGCAAAGTGCACTTGCCTTACAGCCGAGTTGGCAGGGCCAAGTGCCAGTGCCCTCAGAGGGCAGCTCAGCCAGTTTTGCGTGGAAAGGTGCAGCTGGCCATTTCTCTGGGGAGAACAGGTCCGGGGGTTGGGCCAGCGTGCGCTTTCTCCCCCCCCCCCCCCCCGGTGTGCAGCCCCAGCAGGGAAAGCTCTTTGGAGTGCTCTTTGCAGCAGGGAGAAGATGCAAGCTGCCTGCAGGCACCCCTTTCCTGGTCAGGGGATGGGCCGGGCCGGGCCGGGCCGGGCGGGTCTCGCAGCCGGTGGCATTCCTGCAAAGGAGAGGTGGAGCCCCGCTGCCGGGGCCCTGAATGCTTGGTGGCTTTTGGGCAGAAGCCTGAGCGAGTGACCCTTCTGCACTGCAAGCGTGCCTTTCATCCCTCGAGTAGGGTTTGGATCCAAAAATCCCAGTCCTCATGAAGCTGTGGTGACTTGGAACATACTTAGAATGGGCAAAGAACGAGTCATGCAAAAAAGAAAAAGAAAAAGCGGGCATTTTGGGAATCGGTCCTCAGGCATGGATATTTCAGTCCTATACTAGGGTTGGGGTTAAGGTCAAGGGTAGGATTAGGACTAGAAAATCCCAGGTCCTCATGAACCTGCTGACGATTACAACGTGGTTGGGATGGGCAGAAAGAAACATCGGGAAAGCTGGCATCTCGAACATCTGGCGTCAGGCGTGGGCATTTCAGCCGCATGTTACTGCTGGGCTTGGGGCCCACTTAGCATCAAAGTCTGGCAGTCCCCGCGCCCGCGAAAGCACCGAGGCGTAGAACGCGTTTAGGAGGGGCAGAAACGACGCGCTGCGCAGAAGCAGGCAATGCAAGCCGCCCGGACACCGGCTGCCGGGCACGGCCCTTCTTCGCCGGGAGCAGCGCCGCCCGCCGAGCCCCGCGCCCTGCGTCCCGCGCCGCGCTCTTCCAGGCGCGCCAGCGAGAGGAATCTGGGTCACTCCCGGCTCGGCCGCCGCCTCTCCCCGGCGGGGAGCTGCCCGCCTCGCAGCCGCAGCGGTCTTTCCCGGCGAGCCGGCACTGCCGCCTGCCGGAGCGGAGGCGCCTCGGGAGCCGGGCCCCGGCCAAAGGCGCCCCGGCGGACGGCAGCTGCGGCGGCCCCTCGCGGCTGGACGCCTCTCCGGGCCAGGCGCAGCCCGGTGCGTGCGCGCCGCGGAGGCCTGCTCCCGGGGCCGCCTCTTGCGCGGAGGGCGTGCTGCGCCCGGAGCAGCCGCGGGGCGCGCAGGCGAGCTCCGACCCAGAGCCGCGGGCCGGGCGGCCCCGGCTGCGCAAAAGGCGCCGCTGCCTCCGGGCGCGCAGGAGGGGGCTTCGAGCCCACGCAGCAGCTGGTCGCGGCAGCCTTCTGGCCCGCCCGCGGGACGGCCACTCGCGCACATCTCGGCTGGCGGGGAGAGCCGCTAGGGTGGCGCAGAGGCATGGAGGAAGCCCCTGCTGGCTTGAAACTCGGCAGGGTGGCTGCCAATTATTTCTCGGCCCCGGGGATGCTTAGCTGCAGCTGGGCAAGGCCCCCAGCAGCTCCGTCCCACCGCCACCATCACCTCGGTGAGCCTGGGAGCTGCGTCCTGCTCGGTCTGGCAGTCAGGCCAGGCCACTGGGCAGCAGGGGGAACGGAGTGGTGTAGCATCACCTCCTGCCGCAGTGAAGCTTGGGCCCGATGGGCTTCTGTGAGTCTGTCAGATTCTATATGATTCTAAGATTCTGTAAGATGTGTCTCTGCCCGAGGTCTCTCTAGGTGCTCTCTAGGTGGTATGTTAAATGGAAAGCGGTCCAGTTTTTTCTTTCCATATATAAATGGGTGTGTTATTTCCGAATGCATACATTCTGTCCCCTCGCTTAGTCCTCCCTTATTGTTTTGGATTGTAGTTAGCAAGGCCCTTGGGCAGTGTGTTTTTGGAAAGACCGGGAGGGAAAGGAGGCATCTTCCAAGGAGTTATTTTTTCATACGCCTCACTGGTTGACCTTCAGACCTGAAACTGAAGCTTCACTTTGCTCAGTGCTTGCAAATTCCAGCTTCTGCGGGAAGCAGCCAAAGAAAGAAGGCCTGCATTCCTTTTGAGAAACTGGAAGAGCCTGGATGCGGGGGGGGGGGGGGTAATTGTCCAGAAATATAAAATTGTCATGTATACACATGCCAATGGGATCGAGGGCGAGTGCCGTGGATCTGGGTGGGTGCCTTGGCCCTGCCTCTGTGTGGGTGAAACGGCGCAGAACCCACTAAGCTGCCTTGGGTTAGGGTGAGGGTTGCAAGAGGAAGAAGCGGGACATAAATGCAATATGATAACAGTGCTAAAAACAGAAGAGAGGATGAACTATCGCTCTCTTGGAGTAGTGATGCTCCTGTGTGTTTCAAAAATGGGAGGAATGTATGAGATGCGACTTCTAAAGAACACCTTTATGAAATAGTTTATTTGTAGTATCGCACCTGGTCAGGGTGTCTGGGGTGTTTCCAGCAGTCATGGACCCTCTGCTGGAGGGCTGCTGGCAAGGGCCTTTTGCCCGCCTGCGGGTCTCCCGTGGCAGCCCTCAAGTTGGGGGAGGGAGGCAGTGAATGGCCCCTGAGGAAGTGCGAGCAATGGGCTGCAGCCGATAGCAATGGCGCACTTCGGGATGATGGCGAGAGCAGAGCACTAGACAGGCAGCAGTGGCAGGAAGCGCTTTGTTTGGGGCTGCAGGGATTCTCCAGGAGACACCCTGCCAGACATCGCAGATTCTGCACCTTGGACAGTGGAAGGAGATCCAGACTAAATGAATGAGGAATGAGGAATAAAAAACATACTGTAAGCTGTTAGGGGAAGAAGTGAAGGGAACTTCACTCAGGCTTTGCAAAACAGTGAGAGGCTGTCCATTCATTGCCAGCACGGGCATAAGCCAGGGGAATGGTCAACTTCAGACGTGCGCCCAATATGTTAAACTGGAGGGACCACCTTCCAAGGTTGAGGACACTGTTCAGACAGGGAGCATTTGGGTGAATGCCCAAATTGGGGTACTTCCAAGCAGAGGGCTTTGGTCTCTTCCTCCTTTACAGATTTGCTGATAAGAAAAGAGCCCGCAGAAGAGGCAGGAGGACTTCAGAATGAAAGCCGCATCTGGACCTCTCCCAGCATTCCTGCTTAAACAATGCAAGCCCCATCCTGTATGTGCTTCCTGCTTTTATTGCTTCCTTTTAGCTGCAGGGGGAATATGGTGGGGCTGATCACAGCTATGCTCAAGTCCTTGATTTCTCTACTGCTTTCTATGAACCGGCTCCTTTCCACCTCTAAAAAGCCCACAAGTCTGGCAGGCAGGGCAACTAGCCATTTAGTCCGTTGCTGAGAGCGACTGAGGCACAGAACCCTAAGGGCCAGTTGAAGGCCCTGGTGAGGGCCAAGGGAAGGCCGAGGGAGGGCAAAGCGGTCTGTGCATACCCCAAGCAGTGCCGCAGGAGCATCCTGGCAGGTGGGGGACCAAGGCCGCGGGCTGTGTGTGCCAAGGGGCTCACAAAATGCCCCGTGCTGGGCAGGAACTTTCCCAGGAAGAAGGGAAGTGATAGGTGTGGAAGGATGATTTGAAACAAGGGAGTAGAGATTTAAAAAGGTATCAAAGAAAATTACTTAGCCCAAAGGTGGGGAGGGGCCAAAATCGGCTAGCACAAGGTATGGGGAAACAGGCACGTCGGCAGGAGGGCCAAATACGTCCTGATTGTTCAATTGACAAGCTGGGCAGAACCAAATGAGCCCATTGTAGCCCACCGGGGGCAGGGCTGGAGGGAACAAGCGGCCGGGAGCAGGGTTCAAAAGGGGTGTCTGAACATGTGCTCAGGTGAACAGAAGGATAGGAAGGAAACTGTTCCTTTCTGTTCCCTTCATTGCAATAAAGTCTTAAAAAGAACTCTCTGCATGCCTGGAATATTTTTCTCTTCCAAAGGAAAGGAAAGAGTGTTTTTTTAACAGAAGGAAGAGGGACACCCCTCTCCTCTCCCCTCCTCTCCTCCCCGCCCCCCTCCCCTCCCCTCTCCCACCCCCTAGAACCATCACTGCTGCCATTGCATGCAGGAAGAGCAGTAGCCAGGCCTAAGCCTGGACCTTCTCGGGGGCAACTTGTGAGCCCCTCCCCGACTGCCTGGCTTGCCCAGCCACGCTCCTCCTGCACTGGCTCTGCACAGCCAGGCCCCGGGGTCCTCTCACAAACCCCGCGCATCCCCCTCCCCAGACGGGGACAGTCCTCTGGTGTAGCTGCCCTTGTTCTCGGCGGAGGTCCCACAGCCCTGGGTGGACGTGGGCCGCAGCCTTGCTGCGATGGGGCACCTTCGGCGGCAGCTTGGGGTGGCGGGCCGGGCCGGTGGGGGCCGGGCGGGCGGGAGCTGTGCCGCAGGGCCTCTGCACGGGCGCTGCCCCTTTCCGAGAGACCTCCTGGGCAGCAGAACCTGCCATGGTGATTAGTTCCTGGGAGCAGCTGCCTCTGGACATTGGGCCATGGGGGGATGCACCAAGTCTGCTTTCCCGCTCCCGCGAGCGCCTGCTGCATCAGCCTGTCCCTCGTTCTCCAGCCAGCGAAGCCTTGGGATGACGGGCGGGATGGGGAGGCGCCCCTCGCACGAAGGCTCGGCCCAGCACCTCCAGGAGACCACAGAAATGCAGCCGGGGGCTTTTCCAGCAGCCTGCAGGGAGCACGAGCTTATCTGGAGCCCGGGCTGGCCTCCCGGACCTGCTGCTGCTCCTTGTCACCAGTCCTCGTGAGCCACCGTGGTTGCTCGCTGGGACCCCTTCTGCCCTGGACTTCAGCACCCCAGCCATGAAAAAGAAGGAACCATTCTACTTCTCCGCATTCTGCTTCCGCAGCACCAGGGCACCCAGACACACAGGGGAGGACAGAGGACTCATCCTGGCGTGTTGTGCCCGGTCCGTGGCCAAGCCAGCGCTCAGGCCTCGCTCTGCACTGCTGGGGCCTCGCTGCAGCCAAACGCCTCCTGGAGTTGTTGCGAGGCAGCTCGGTTCAGTGCTGCGCCCACGGGAATCCAGCTGTGGTGGAAGGGGAGTGGCGGGATCAGGCGCTCCTGAGGCCACTTGAGCCTGTGCTCAAGCCACCGCCTCAAGTGGCGATGAAGATGGAACCGGGCTTTGGGCTCGTTGCTGAGCGTGGCTCCTGGGTGTGTATTTCCACCATGCTCCCTGATCTGCAGCAGAGTATTCCAAAGGGACGCTCGGAGCCAGCAGAGTGTATTTTGAAGTTCAGGCGCTCGGAGTGCCGTCCCCATGGCCACGCCCCGAAGGAGCGGCCAAGCGCTCAAGCGCCACTGCCCCGCCTGGTGCCTGGTTCCCTGTCAACAAAGCCATTCTGGCAGTTTTCATCTCCAGGGGGACGGAGTCTTTCCTAAAGCTCTTGCATCTTAATTGCTGCTGCAAAAGTCTTTGCATTGCAACAGAGAAGAATATGTGCTCGCTGGAAAAATGCATTTCCCCCAGCAATTGACACAATAATGTGAAGGAAACGGGGAATTCTGAGGTGAGCTTCGGGACACCTTCAACATCCCTGCAGATAGGAAGGGGCTGAACTGCGCCCCTGGTGGGAAGAAATGCAAGAGCAGGCGAGGCTCTGGTCAAGCTGAGAAACGCTTTAACTTGCTAGACTTTATGGCTGGACAGAAGGTCTGTTGCATTCACCTCATGGCTGCAGTGGCTTTAGCATAACCCCTTTCGATCCCCACATCTGCTCCATGGCTGGGTTTGCATGATAGGCGGGCCCATTGTGGGCACGATCCATGGGGGGGGGGGGGCTGGCGCCACATCATGCAGGTGCAGACTGGTTTTGCAAGGGTGGCTTATTTGTGGGGAACAACCCACGGCTGCTCTGGCCACTGCACCCACAATGAGCTGCCGCAGCATCAGAACCCGGGGACAAGCTCTCGCTGCTCACGTGGGCCTCCCAGGGGATCCCGAGCGCCACCACCCATGAAAAGCCCTCAGGGCACTCGGGGTGGCTGGCGCTGGCTTCCCCACCTTCCCTGTGGGAGGCCCTGTGGGTTGTTTCCTGCACAACCAGCCCATTGCATGGCCAGCGTGAATCAAGGCAATGTGCAGTCGTGCCCACCAGATGAGGAATTCCAGACCACTTCCTGTCTTGGGTTGCAGTTCTTGCTGGCTTTATGAAGCCCCACTGCATCATTTCCAGGAATTATGACCAGCTCATTCCAAGGGAGAATGGAGCACTCAGCACCTTCACCCAAAGCACAAGGTGAATTTAATGTTGAGGGTGCTGCTTAGGAAGGACGACTGATGGAAATGGGAAGAAATTTACAAGGTTTTCTTGTCTTTATTATATAAAAATTAAAGGTTGCCCCCCTTCTCTTATGTTTTAAAATGCACATACATCATTACTGAATGCTGAACAAAGTTGAAAGAGGTTCTTATGTTTTAAAAGGAGATTCAAATACTTTTGCATCCTGAAAAGGGTTGCCAAATGATCAGAAAATGCAGGCCCGGCCATCTTTCTCCTAGGGCCTAGGCTTTTAACAGCAGCTTGTTGTGGGTCCATCATCAGGGGAAGCTTTTCACAAGATGGAAAGAAGCACTATCACCCGCTGGCATCTGAAAGCACATGAGTATGAACCTACCATAGGGCTATTTTGATAATATAGTATAGATTTGTCAGTTGCCTGAGAGGTCCATGCAAAAGAAAATGTGATGGAAGATTAAGGAATCGACAGCAGATTTGGTAGAAGTTTACATTCCAGGGATGAGCTGCTGCCTTACCAGGAAAACCCCTTGCTGCATCCCTGAAAGGTTGCCCTGCAGTGCTGGGGGCATTTTTGGAATTTGGTGGAATCTGTTGCTTTTGGTGCAACTCTGACTGAGGTGAATCTGCCTTTGTTCTCTTCCGTCTGACAATCCCTTTTTGGGTGTGTGATTTGAACTTCCACAGGTTCTTTCAGGAACACGTTGCACCTCTGAAGCTCCTCAGGGGTCTCCCTGCACAGGATGGCAGCCTTCGAGCAATACAGAAGCCCTGCGGCGTGGGACGGGGCTGAGGGGACCTGTCCGAGCAGGGAAATTCCTCGCTCCGAAGTCCCACTGAGGGCAAGTTGGGGTGCATGAACAGCCTGACCCCAAAACAACATTTATTTATTTAGAACCTGCCCGATAACCTTCAGTCTCTTGGTGGATTAGAGTAGTAGAGACAAAGGGTTCAAATGTAAAGCTGTCTATTAATATTACCAGGACTAAAATATAATGCGCATTTATGAGGAAGCTAAATAAGAGCTTGCTTCTGGAAGCATTTTGTGGTGATTCCTCTCTGCATGCAGCCGGTGCAAGAGCCGCTTCAAGTGCGGCTTTGCAGGAGGAGTGCGCAACCCCCGTTGTACCCCAGGGGTCACAGGCGCACCTCCACACCAGCTCAACTCTGCCCCCTAGTGATGTGCACGAGGAGGAGGATTTCTGGGATCGGGAGCAGAGACTGCAGGTGACCGGGAATCTGGCAGCGGTTCATGATAGCAGCCAAAGCGGGGG
>NW_025336386.1:1212722-1214562 GCF_004798865.1 Varanus komodoensis
GGGCAGCGGGTGTGGGCTTGGGTGGACTCCAGGGGATGGTGGAGGACGGGAGAACCTGGAGGAATGCTGTCCGTGGGGCTGTGAAGAGTCGGGCGTAGCTTTGTGGCTTTGCGAGTCTTGGGGGGCTACAAGACCCCTGCCACAGGGTCTAGCATGGGCGTCCTGCTTTCTAGTCATAGCTACGAATCCGCCACCACCAGCATCAGAAGCCGCCGTCCCCAGAGCCTCTGCCCTGCCTCCATCGCCCTTTGCCCTGGGCAGTTCACGCGCAAGGCTGGTCCCGTGCCAAAGCAGTTGGCGAGATGTGAGGGTGGGCAGGGCCGCTGTCATCCTGCAGCAGTAGAAATGGATGGCCTGCTATTTCAGCACATGTCTCCGCACCCAGGATTAATTGGGGAGCCTTGGCCAAGTAGTTTATCCAGCCCCACTTCCTGTCTGTGGAACTGGGACGATAACGGAGTCATTTTGCCCATGCAGTTGGTCCCAGAGACTCAGAGAGCCCGCTGAGTCTGAGCATGAGCAAACTGGGGGGCTAGGGGGGTAGGTTGGTTGCCCCTGCCGGCTTCACCTCTTAACCAGATCCAGCACTGCCCGGGTGCTGGTGGAGCATGGGCTAGGCCTGCAGGGACGCAGGCTCACCCTCCCCCGCTGTCACAAGCCCCCCTCCCCCTGGCCTGGGACCAGCCACTCACTCCCAGTCTGACCTGCCTCGGGGATCTTGTGCAGATGAGTGGGCTGGGGAAGGGGCCTGTTCCTCGCAGGAAATGTGGGCTACAAATGGGATAAGCAAGCAGCCGGCTGGCCGGCCTCTATGACGGCGGTGTGGCTTTCAGTCCTCCCCCGTGAACTGAGTGCTCCTCTCCGCAGTGGCTGCTCCTCCAGTTAGCAACGCTAGAGGAGGCATGGCCTTTCCAGAGCGCTTCTGCTGTGCTCGGTGGCCACGCTCAGCCTCTCCTGTGCCAGGGGATTGGCTGTGGGGCCTGCCACATGCTCAGAGGCAGTGCCTTCCCATCGCGCCTCTTCAGCTGCACCCAGCGCAGGTGCGGTGCTCGAGAGTGCTCTGCCCCGCTACCCAGGCGGGGGGAGGCGAGCCCGCACTCACCTGCAGTGGGTACCGTTGCTGGTTCTAGGCAAGCTTGTCTTTGCATATCTTTAGCCCAGCTTGGTTTAGTTCCAGAGCGGTGGAGTGGTCTGCAAGCACTCTGCACATGCTCCATGGTTCCATGGTCTTTGTTACCCTGACAAGTCAGCTCTCAAGAATGAACAAGGGTCCCTAGAAGGGGCTCCGGGATTGGTCTGGCTTCTTGGGACACACCTCAGAGCCTGGGCCACAGCAATGATGCCACAGGGACTTGCCAGGCTCTCTGCATGCGCCCAGGAAACATCTTGCCTGTACTCCCAGTTCCCAGCGGAAAGGTCGAGCTCCGCTGGTAGCGAGGACCTCTGCTTTCCAGAGAGGAGGGGGAGCGGGAGGAGGGGGGGCAGCCCGGATGCCCCCCGCCCGGGCGAGGCTGCGGCGGGATCCGCCTTCTTTCCGGAGTGGCGGCCGCGGCTGCAGCAGCAGCGGTGCGCCGAGAGGCGAGGCGCGGCGCGGTGCGGCGCGGCGGCGGCCTGTGGCGTGGCGCGGCGTCACGTTTGCAGCCCCGGCCATGGAAGGGTCGCCGCCGCCGCCGGCGATGGGGGCAGCGGCGGCAGCGGGAGCGGCTCCGCAGGCGGGGGGCAGGAAGAGGCGGTGGCGACGGCGGCGCCTGTGCTGAGCTCCGCCGGCCGCCGAGCCCGGAGCCGGGGCCCCCGCCCGCCTGCCAGCCAGCCAGCCAGCCAGCGGGCGCTGCGCCCCGGC
>NW_025336386.1:1214662-1250233 GCF_004798865.1 Varanus komodoensis
GCTGCGGCGAGAGCGCCGCAGCGGGAGAGCCGCAGCGGGAGAGCCCAGCGCCGCCGCCCCGCGAGCCCCGGGGCCCGATCCACGCCGGCTGGGGCGCGGCGGGAGGATGCGCCGCCGGCTCTGAGGACCCCCGCCGGCCCGCCGCCGCGCCCCTCTCTTCGCCGCGCCGCCGCCGCCCCGGCCGCGCGTCGCTCTCGCCATGGGCAAGGACCAGGAGCTGATGCAGGCGGTGAAGGCGGAGGACATCGGCGCGGTACAGAAGCTGCTGCAGAGGCCCAAGCCGGGCAAAGCCAGTGAGTGACCCGCGGCGGCGGCGGCGGCGGCGGGCAGGCGGGCGGGCGGCGGGGCTGCGCTCCGGCACGCCGGGCGGGGAGCTGCCGGGGAGGGAGGCCGCGGTGCCTTCGGTCGGGGGCGCCCGGGCTGGGGCGAAGCGGCGCGCGAGGAGCCCCTCGCCTCGCCAATGGCAGCGCGGCGGGCCCGTTTGCGCAGGGGGAGGCGCTCGGCCGCATTCCGTCCGCGCGGCTTGGTGGGCGACTGCGCCCGGAGGAGCGCTCCCCGTGGGGCGTAAAACACTCCGGTGGCTGCCCCCCCTCGCCGCCGCCTCCTCCAGGCTCGCTCGGCTCGCGCCCATCTCGCGGCGCCCCCCGCGCCGCTTCCTGCCGGGGCTTGCTCACACACGGCCGCACGCAGGCGGCCTGCCCGAGTGCCAGCTCGGAGTGGCACTCCGGCTTCGCGCTGGGGAGAAATTACATGCAGCGTTACTCGCGCCGCCACTTGCTGCTTCCCCCAACCCCGGCGGGCGGGCGGGCGGGCGGGGGAGGCGCCACCGAGGCGGCTTTCCCGTCCAGCCCAGCAAGCGCCGCAGCGGGGAGGGGGTCCCGCGCCTGCCCGGGGCCGGCTGGGCGCTCCTCCGGCTTGCACAGGGGAAGCAGGTGCGGGGCGAGGGCTGCAGCCCGCCGTGCTGAGCGGGATGGCCGCGCGGAAGGGAGGGCCGGTGGCCGGGCGTCAGCGTGCACCGCCCGCGCCTCGTGGCTCCCTGCCCGTCGGCGCGCAGGAAGGGGTCGCCCGGGCCCCGGCCCACGGCCCGCTGCTGCTGCGCGGGCGCGAGACGGCTTGGCAGGAAGCGGCCGCGGGACTGGCGGGCTCCTGAGCGCCTTCCCGCCCAGCCCGGGACCGGCAGCTTCGCCCGGGTTTGCTCCGGCTCGGGGACAGCTCGGTGGCCCGGGCTGCTCCTCCCTGTCGAGGGCTTGGCTGCCTGCCTTCCGCGCAGCACGGGATTCAGCGGAGGCCGAGTGTTGCGGGAGACGAGGCGGGGTTTGGGCTTCCGAAGTGCGGAGAGCCGCAGTTGAGCGGGGTGCGTAAGCTCTGAGCAGAGAGAGCCCGGCTTCCCTTCCCCTGTGCGGAACGTTTGCCCTGCGCAAGTTCAGGGTTGAGCCTGGAATGGAAAAGAGATGGCGGCTCAGGCCAGGCCTGCAGGCTGGCAGCTTGGCGAGCGGCGGAAGGCCCAGGCGCCTCCCCTGTGCCTGGGGATTCAGGCCTGGCTCAGCGCGGAGCTGTTCTCAGGGAACTACCCTGCTGTGGTGGCCGGGCTGCACGTGGGTGCAGGGTCCTGGAGGGGCAGCTCCCATGCTCTCCCGGAGGCTCCTCAGTCTTTGATTTTGGTCAGGAAGCGAGGCCGGAGCAGTGCTGCAGGACCCCTGGATTTTTGGCCCCAGGACCCCCTCCCCGCTCACCCAGCACCAGGAGCACCTTCAGCTTTCCAGCCTCGTCGCGTGCTGGGCTGCACGCTCCACCTGGCAAGCGGGCTAAATTAACCCGGGAAATTAAAGCTGAATTGCAGCTCCCTGTACTCGGGACAGAAAAACTCTAGCTGGAGGGCTGCGTGGAGCGGGACTGTATGGGGGGCCCTTGGCTTTTGATGTGGGCAGACCGTCAGGGCTCTTAAGGGGAACCTGCCGGCATCTGCTTCCCTGGATGCTCCTTACTGCCGACGACTCAGGTTGCACCGGGCCAGATGGAGAGATGTGCCATGTGCCTAGGATCTCTTGCGCTGTCTCGGAGAACATGGGGTGCATCTGTGCATGCTTGTGAGCTTGGGGTGCTATATTTGGATTGCTGCACAGCTGTACTTGTGCCCCCCCAAGTGATTTTGGAGTTGTTTTGAGAGGCCTCTCCCTAGGAGTCATGGCGGTCTGTGCTGGTAGTGTTTCCTCCCCACATTTGCCTTATTCTTCTCTGGCCAGTAGAAGGTCTCTGCAGGTTGAGGGGGGGGGGGTCGGGTGCCCCCTGCCATGTTCCCAGCATCAGCAGCTCAGTGCCAGGATTTCTCAGCAATGTTCCTCATTCACAGCGTTCCTTGCTCCCTTCCTCCAAGACCTGATGTGGCTGCAGGTGGCCGTCCGCGGAGTGGCTTTTCCTCACTTTCTGGCAGAATGCTCACTGAAGCGTCTGCCCTCCAGTGGGAGCCGCCCTGGTGGGCTTCCCAGTCGTGGGCGCCCGGCTGCACCTGCCGGCCTGCAGGATCCTGGGTGGCATCTCATGCCCAGGCCCGAAATCGCCACAGCCAAGACTTTGTGTGGGCCTGAGATGGAACCAGGGCCACCATGGCTGAGACGCTTCACAGAAACCCCAGAATTTAATGCGTGGACACGGATGACGGGCTTATTCTTCAGGAAAGCAGGATCTGCCGAAGCTCCTTGCTGTGCCAGGGGCAAGCACCCGTTCGTTGCTCGAGTTCGGTGGAACAGCTTAGACCGGTCATTGACCGACCACGTGTGGGCAAATGGAGGGCCCTGGAAGCGGAAGACAGGTGTGCATGTGCAGGGCCAGGTGGACCACCTGCCATGCGTGCACCCCTGCAGCCACACGAGAGTGCAGTGATCTCTTTTCTCCTCCCGCTGGAAAAATGCTGTGGCTGTTACTTGGGTGCCAAGAGCCTTTCCACGTGTAACCTCCAAGTCCTTCGCCCTGTCCACATTGGCACACCAAAGGCAGGAGGAGTCTGCAGCCAAATATTCACTCTAATTTTGTAGCTGAAAGTTGGAACCTTTCAAGATTGCATCCCCTAATTCTGGGCTGCTTTTCAGTGGGGTGGAGAAATCTGCCACTTCTAGTTCCTATGTTTTCCAGTCTTAAGTTTATTTTATCCAGTTTCCACATCTTTGAGCTTTTTTTAAAGTTCACATCAAAAATTGTGTGCATTATTGTGAGCAATTCTCCTAACAGACACCTATGTTTACCCAATTTTGCCCAATATGCACTTCTGTGTCACATAATATATGCACTTTTGAATGTTACTTTATGGATATCCACATATTCCTGCCCAACATCCCTTAATACATAAGCTTTTATGCCTTCTTTCATTAGAGGATTCTGTTGCAAAATTCAGAGATAACTGAATTTTGGCTCATGTTTCAGTTAGGAAGTACAGAAATGGTCCTGCATTTCTGACTTCTAGTCCCTAGGCAGCCAAGCCAGAAACTGGCCTCCAGCTCTTTGCCCCTCCACCTACCTGTCCTCGCCTCCACAGGGGTTTGGGGTAGTGCTCTGCTCCCCTCCCAGTCACCAAATTTGCAGCTGGGAAGGGTGTGGCCAGGCCTGTGTTCCAGGGAGCTCACCGCACTCCAGTCAGATCAGCCGCCTCTCCTGCAAGCATACCTTGTGGCTGGCCAGATTTTGCAGCTCCCTCCCTTAGCGTGTGTGTCTGACTCCTTTGCTACGGCCACCTCTGAGTGCCAAGTCGGTGGATGGGAAGCTGCTGCCCCGGGACAAATGTGCTGGCTTGGCCTGCGCCCGAGGCCTGGTTGGCCAACCTTGGCCTGCCTGGATTCTCTGTGCTGTGTCAGGAAAAGACCTGGGGGCGGGGGGGGGGGGTGCCAACAGGAGCCCATCAAGTCTCGGAATCCTGCAGGTGCTGTGGATGAAGAAATGAGGGCGACGTCACCTGGAGGAAGGTAGACGGAGAAGCTGGACTGGAGCCAGTCCAGCAAGGTCTGAGCTCACTGGCAAACCCCTTGCATGACTGCAGGGGGCGGGGGGCTGAAGTGCTTGCGTTGCTGTTGCTCCACCTGCTGCGCCAGGTCACCCAGGCCTGCTTGGCTCCGGCTGGCAGCAGAAGTGGGGACTGCTGTGGGCAGTTTGCACCGCACCTCAACCCACGTGGGAGCCAGAGCGGATGCAGCTCCAGCGAGCGCATCTGGCCTCCCGCTAGGCCCCTAGTGTGGGCACCAGGGCGAGGGGAGGGCAGGAAGCCGGGAGCAGTGCTGCTGGCCCCTTCCCCTGCCGACGATCAACCCTGCCAGGCAGGGGGCCGGCCCGCGGGGAAGGGCCTTGGGGGAGGCATGAGCTCTGGCAAGGAAGGGTTTTCTCTCCTGGAGGAAGTGGATGGAAGGCCTTTGTTGAAAAGTGGGTCAGTGCTTTGGATGGTGTGCTTATCCTGTACGTGTGCATTTGCCACATCCTGATGCATTTGATTGTTTCCAATGATTTTAACTGGGTTTTGTCAGCCGCTTCAAGTACCGTTCTTTGGTGTGGGGTATAAATCAAGTCCATCAATAATAGATATCTGGTAGATAGATGCCAGGCAACTTTTGCTTTTCTCACTCTGGTTTTAGTAATTCCACTTGCCTTTTATGACATTTGCAACCCTGGATTTTAATTTTTTATTTTTGGTCATTGTTTATACTGACTTCCAATTTGTTTCATTGATTTTATGCTGCTGCTAAGTTTGTTGTGGTGCTTTATTTTTTTCTCTTGTTGGTCACCCTGAAATTGTGTTTAAAAGGTGGAATATATACCTCAGACAAAGAATAAATGAACAGAAAATATGCATTCGGCTTGAGCTTTGTCTTCCATACTGGCTCGCAGGCCTTGCTAAGTCGATTCCCCACCTTCTGTTGACTTGGCTGGATGTGTGTACGCAAACAAGCAATGCTGGCCCTTGACTGCCAGTTTCACTTTGGTTTCATTCTGCCCTTGTTTGTTTTGGACTGGGCCTAGGCTTCCTGCATTTTTGCTCCGATGGGCACAGGCGTTATTTTATGAACCAGCCGGCGAGCTTTGATTGTTGGATCAGTATAGAAGCACAGCCAGGAAGTCATCTCTTCTCCAGGTGCCTCCCCAAACTGCAGGGAGGCAGGTGGCTCTGGGGCAGGACCTTTTCGGTGGCGGCACCTCCTTTGTGGAATGCCTTCCTCGGAGCAGCTTGCCTGGTGCCCTTTCTGGTGCCAGGCTAAGGCCTCTCTCTCTCCAGTGGCATTTTCGGAACTGCGCTGAAAGCCTTCCACTGCTGTTGGTTTTACTCTGGGATACGTGAAGTGCTGCGGGGGGGGGGAGGGGGGTCTGAACGCCATCCTGCTGTCTCATTACCATTGTTTTCATTGCTGCTTTGTTTCTTGTGTTTGTAATTTTTTTGCCACCCAGAAAGTGTTGGCTATCGGGCAGTTTAACAGGACGAGGAAGGGGGGGACCGAAAGGAGTCTGAGTTGGAAAGCGCCTGCCTGGGCTCCGGCTCGGGGGGCTGCCGAAGCGCCCCTGAGCCAGCCGGCGCATCGCTCGTGCAGTCGTTCCCCTACCGAGCACACATCCTGCTATGACTCCAAGGAGCCCGGGGGGCCTGCGCCCCACCCCCATTTCGCCCTCGCAACCGGCTCACCCGGCCCCTGGCCGCCCTGGAGCTCCCCGGCCGAGCCCCCCACACTCATGACCGCCGTGGCACCCCGGCCCGTGGCTGCATGCCCCGTGCCGTGCCCCTCCATGCCCGTGTGCAGGAGGGCTTTGGACTTTCGCCTGCCGCCGGCTCCGCCACAGGACTGAGCTGGACTCGCTGTGCCACGTCTGCCCCAGAGCTGCTGACGAGGGCCGGCTGCCATGCCTCCCCGGTCAGTGGCTATCCAGCCCCACATGGCCACACCTGGCTTGGACCCAGGTCCTTCGGCATGCTGGGCAGTGTCTCCAGCACCAAGCTACGGCCGGGGCTTCAGTAGAGGAAGTCGGCACCCGTCGCGCGAGGGCCCTTCTTGCCGGCGGGCTGCACTCCTGGCGCCGGCTGTTGGGTGACAGTAAAGCCCATCCGCGGAAATGACCCATGGGGGCACGTGTGCACGCACACTCGCCAGGCACACACAGGTGCATGGGTGCCTGCCGCCCAGTGGGACGGCCTCCCCACCGGGGGCTTAGTCTTGCCCAGCACCCAGCTGGGGTTCCGTGGCAGACCCACGGGCCGATCAGCTCCTGTTTGGCCAAGCCCCATGGGTAGTGCCAGCCCCTGGAGCAGCTGCAGGCCCACCCCCCGTGGCCTCCCGTTGGGACATGCGGCTGGCCCCAGGGTCCAGCTCAGAGCTGCCTTCAGCTTCATCTGGCACGGTGGGGTGGGGGAGGAGAAAACGGGTGCGGGGTGCCTGCTCGCGAGTGCTGCTGCAGCTTGATTCTTCCCCTTTAATTGTCTTAAAGCTGCCAACAATCTCTTTAAAGCTTTCCAAAGCAGCTTAGCCATGATAGCTGCGGCAGGAGCTGTCTTTGCGTCTGGCGATTATTTCTTGCTGTGTTGTTTGACATTAAAGCGCTCTTAAATTCGAAGCAGTATATTAGAGAGGGGTGTTGTGTGTGCGTTTTAAAAGGGCGGTATCTGTGGGAGAGCCAAGAGGGCGTGTTTGGGCTCAGGGAGCCAGTGCAGAGCCGTGTTTGCGCCCAGGAGGGAGCACAGGCCTGGCCCTCCCCCGGCCACGCTCCCCAGCCACTCGCTGCTTGCGGCCAAGGCCGGCCACTTGCTCCCTTTGGCAGCCACTGCTGGGGACCGGAGGGTGGCACCGTTGCCACAGCGCCCTTGTGCGCAGGCGAGCCGCTTCCATCTCGGCTGCTTATGCCGTTCAATAGGCATGTCCTGTAATGCCATGAAAGTGCCCTGTACATGCCCAGAGTCTATTAATGTTTGATAGTTACCGTGTTTTGGAGGGAGTCTTCTTTGGGGATCTTAGTAGATGGGGCACCTTGAAGCTGTCTCTATGCTCTGGACAGAGGCATTCGGATCGGGTGTCCCTTTTCAATTCTGCAGGACCAGCCTTCTTGTGCTGTGTGGAGGTGGCTAGAAATGCCTCCGGGGAAAGGCTGCAAGTCTCGCCAAAAGCGCCCCCCCCCCCCGTCTCTCCTGAAGCGGCAGCATTGCTGCTGAAGTTCCCGTCTGCAGGAATAAGCAACCACTGTTTCAAGTCCTGTTCCGAACCGTGCAGCCTGTTGCTGATGACCGAATGATGGGCTTTGGGATCTCTTATTGTCCTTTTGCAGCGAGGCCTTGCTGAGCGACGCAGGATGCCCGCCAGGCCCGGCATGACCGACACTTTGAGCAACTCCTTCAGCGTCTGGCATCACTCGCCTCTTTCTGGCCGGGTTCTGTGGAGGGAGGGGGTGGGGGGCGCCGCGACACGGTGAACATTTGCGGTGTCGTATTTGCTCTGTGGGTGGACCAGGCTGGGTTTCCCCCCTTCACGCCCCTGCTCACTCCCGAAATGTGTTTCAGCTGTGAAGCTGAATAATGCAGAGGCTTATAAATATGCAAATTTACAACCCCGTATCCCTTTGGGATCTTGGCCGCTCATCAGGGCAGTGCAGAGATGCTGCGATTCCGCACATCTGCAGTGCTTTCTGGAGCGGAGGGAAGGGTGTGCAGGGACGACCTCGGCCCCTCCTGCCCCCGCAGCTGCAGCTGCCCTGTCTCGGGCACATCGCTGAGGATTTTCTCTCCCACCCGCAGGAACCACTTCTGCCTCCTGTGCCCAGCCAGCTCCCCACAGGGGCCAGCCCGACCCAGAGCCCTCCTGAGCGGTTCTCCTGCCAGGCCTGGCCACCGGCTGCGGGAGCGGCAGTCCAGGTGGGGCAGCTGCAGGCAGGCCGCTGGGGGCACGTGCTGCGCCCCCCACCTGGTGCTTGAGAGAAGCGCCACCCTGCTGGGAGAACGTCCATTCGGCTATCCTGGCAAATAGCACGGACTGTCGCTCTGTTAAGGAGAGCTCTGTCAGTTCATTCTCCGAGTCAGTCTGTCGATTGACTTGGCATACGGGTAAAAACAGTCGTTTTGCCTCAGAAGGCCTACCCCTTCGTCTCAGGTGGTGTCTGTATATGTGCCATCTTAGAAGAAGTAGTCCTCAGTGCCCCTGTAGTCTGGGGATGCTGGGGGTTGCGCATCTGGAAGGCAGCAGCTGGGGAAAGCTTGGTCTAATGGTTGATTTTAAGATTTCCTGCCTCAACCATACATATTGATGGACCTATCCCTGAACAAACATATCAAATTATTTTCAAAAGCCAAGACACCCATGTGGCAGTGAGTTCCACAAGATAAGGTGCTATCCTACACATGTTTGGACAGAAAAGAGGCCTTTTCAGTGTGCGGGTTGCCCTCTGGATGGCACATCATGTGAAGAAGCTGCTCAGCTTCACCAGGTGAACCCCGCACTCCAGTGTCAGCCAAGTGTGTGTGTTGCAGTCCTGACGTGTCGCTGGCTGTGTGTTTCTACCTGGCGCAGATGGTTTGGATGTCCTGAGATGCCGCAAGACAAGCAGTGGCGGGAGGGAGCTGGACGCGGCTGCGTTGGCTGAACAACTGTAACCAGAGACAGAGGAGGGTACCTTTCGCTAGGAATTTCTTCTCTCTCCACCCTTCTGTAGCATTCCCAATGGCAGCTTACATTATTAAAATCCATTTAAGATGTGCAAATTAAAAACATAACCAAATTATACTGAACATTTGTGGGGGGGGGGACAGAAACACTTCAGAAAATATCCAGCAATCATAAAACAGCCCATATTGAATTTAAAAGCCTAAAAAAATCAAAACAGCCACACCTGAGTGGGCACTTGGAGAGAGTCTCTGGGAAGAGAGTCCACTGTCAGGGGCCACCACTGGGAAGGCCCTTTATCCTATGGCAACTTGTTTCCCCTGCCAGACGAACCTGGTGGGATTCTACGACAAGGTTTCGAGGTGGCTGGATGGAGGGGATGCAGTGTTTGTGGTTTACCTGGATTTCAGCAAGGCCTTTGGCAAAGTGCCCCATGATATCCTGGTGGAGAAACTGAGGAGTTTTGGGATACACCAAAGCACTGTCCGGTGGATTAGGGCATGGCTGACTGACCGAAAGCAGAGGGCAACCATTAGTGGGGAACCATCGGGATGGCGGCCAGTGACAAGCGGGGTCCCCCAGGGCTCTGTCCTGGGGCCGATCCTGTCTAATCTTTTCATCAATGACATGGAAGAAGGGGTGAACAGTCTGCTGATCAAATTCGCAGGCGACACTAAAACTGGAGCAGTGGCCACAGCTGAGGAGCAGGTACTCCAGATCCAAAAGGATCTGGACAGACTGTGGAAGTGGGCAGGAGACAACAGGATGGCGTTCAATGTGGGTAAGTGCAAGGTCTTGCACTTGGGGAATAGGTGTCAATAAGTACAGGTTAGGGGACAAGTGGCTGGACAGCAGCACTTGTGAAAGGGACCTCGGGGTGCTGGTCGACTGCAGGCTGAACATGAGCCAGCAGTGTGATGCGGTGGCCAAGAGGGTGAACGCCACCCTGGGTTGCCTAGCCAGAAGTGTGGCTTCTGGATCGGGAGAGGTATTACTACCACTCTATACAACTCTGGTGCGCCCGCAGCTGGAGTACTGTGCTCAGTTTTGGGCCCCTCATTACAGAAAGGATATAGCCAGGTTAGAGTCAGTGCAGCGTGGGGCCACAAGGTTGGTGGCCGGTTTGCAGGGGATGCCGTTTGAGGCGAGACTGAGGGAACTGGGCCTCTTCAGCCTGGAGAAGAGGCGGCTCAGAGGGGATATGTTGGCGACATACAGTGTGTGAGGGGGTGTCACATGGAGATGGGTAGAGACCTGTTCTCCCCTGCAGAGGAAGGCAGGATGCGCTCCAACGGAGCAAAGCTCAGGGAACCCAGGTTCCATTTAGATGTCAGGAAGTATTTCCTGACCGTCAGGACCCCGAGGGTGTGGAATGGGCTTCCACGGGAGGTCGTTGAGGCCCCATCGGTGTGGGTGTTCAAGGATAGGCTGGACATGCACATGGTGGGCATGTCGTGAGTGGAGCCGGCTGGAGCCGGGGGTCAGACTAGATGGCCCAGGAGACCCCTTCTGACTCGCTCTGTTTCTGTGTTTCCCCTCAGCTTGTTGGGGAGCCTGAGGAAGTGCCTGCAGGAAGGGTCTTGGCTCATCGGAAGGCCCTGGTGGAGAGAGATGCTCAGACCCTGGTCTTGAGTCATGAGGGGCCTAAACAAAACCCTGGCAGAGGCAGTGGGTGAAACACGAGGCTTGGAGGCATCCCTGTGGATCATGCTTTGCAATATTGCTAGTAGTGTTAAGCTTGACAGGACTGAGCTGGAGGTTAGGAAAGCCTGCATGGAAAACCGAGGCCAGGTGTCTGTGCAGGCGGTGGAGCAGCTGAGGCACGGGGTGGAGGATCCCAGCGGTATCGAAAAATGGTGCCTGTCACACGGCTGCCGTGTCTCAAATTGCCCAGATCAGCAAGAGGTGGTGGAAGGCACTGTTTACGCCTAGCGAGAATGTGGGGTAGACTCTGCATGTGTCCTTGCCATGCGCAGACAGTCCTTTCGATCTAGAGCACCACTCTCCGCCCAAGTCGCTGGCGGACTCGTTCGCTGTGGAGCCCCCCCCCCCCCCCGCACCCAGTGGCTGGTCAGGCGTGGAACCCGCGCACGTGCAGGCGGAAGGAGGCTCTGCAGCAGCTTGGTCCCTCCGGCCGGCCAGCCAGCCAGGGCGCACTGGAAATCGCTGGACGTCCGGCGCACCTACTTCGGCTCTTCTCTGGCGCTTGCTGGTCAGCACCTTGGCAAGCGGTCCCTGGCAGCTGATGCAATCCCGCCTTCTCAGATGTCGGGCACGTTTACCTATGCTGCTTTCCCATCTTCGACAGCTGAAGTCAAAGCAGCTGGCAAGCCGCCCATTGTCCAGTCCTGGCGCAGAACGGAGCGTGCCCTGCGGTACCCTGTGATCAGAAACCTGCTATGCTGATGGTGGAAGTTCTCTCCAGGCCAGGCAGGGGCTATAGCTCCTGCCCACATCACATTGGTAGCAAGACCTGGAGAAACACCTTTCCTGCTCTGCCCTGACCTCCCAGGCATCTTCCGGGGGGTTCTGGCCTGCCTGGGGTGCCCCTTTCCGAGCTGGATGGCCTGCAGTTAGTTCTTCGCAGTGCTGCAAGTTTCTTGTTGGCTGGGGCTGGCATTATTCCGCCTTTGCAACAGGGGGGTTATTGTGCACTGCGTTGCTTCTCTGGAGGCCAAGAACATCCTGCCTTGGCCAAGTGAAAACATCCAAGCCTCGGCATGAACGGGGCAGCCAGACTGGAGGGGCCATTTATATGCTCTGCAGGATACAAGGGTGGAATGTTTCCTGGACAAGACTACTTTGTGTTTGCAAGCAAACGGTTTGCTTTTGAATTCTCCCCCATGCAAACAGCTCCCTGCACATGCAAAACTAGCAAGTCAGGGGAAAGAGCAGGCTGAACTTTGCTCCCCGAATGGCTAGCTTTCTTCACGCTAGGAGCTGTCGAGCTTGCTTGCCGTTGTCGTCGTTTACATGTGAAGTGTCCAGAACTGCAGCCTCCCCACAGTCTGAAGTGCACGGTCCAAGGAAAGGCCTCGGCTTTGACGGGGCGTAGCTTTGCTTGCTGCTCAGTATTGTCCTGTGTACACCTTCACATTTTCCAGGTGGCCTTTCCGTCTTTGTTGTGTGGTCACCTGTACTGCTGCGTCTGGTCGAGAGAAGAGTGAGTGCAGACCGACGCCAGGCTCACGCCCAGCTTCTCTTCCCAGTTGGGGACTGGCGGTTTCTCTGCCGCTCTCGGCAGCCCTTGTCGTGCGTTGCTGCGGAGACACACGTTTCCGGGGAGCCGGCGGGGAGCCCTCTTGGAGGCACCTTGAAGCGTGTGGGGCTTGAGGGGGCTGGGAGGCCAGAACCTCTCACTGGGCTGCTCTCCTAGCAGACGCCCCAAGGGGAGGCACCAGTCTGAGGCGGCGAGGGCGAGCCTTGTAGAGGCCGCGTGCCCACAGGGCAACCCAGAACCCGCTTATTCGTCAAAAGTGCCAACACCGCAATCCAACCTGAATACTGAGGTTTTAGCTTAGAAAAAACAACTCACCGCCAGTCCAAGCATCTCGCTCTTGCCTTGACAGCCCACTGAGTCGCGGCCAATAAGTCACGGCTCCGGACGTCATCGCCTGGCGCCACTGCTCCTTTCCGTGCCTGCGCATGGCCCCTGTGTGCGCTGTCATCCGATGCTCGGCTGCTGGGGCGACTTCGCTTGCGTTCCGACAGAGAGGGCTCTGCGTGCCCGCTGTGGCAGGTGTGCCGTAGGTTCGCCATCACTAGTCTAAGGCATCCACCTGCTTCAGGAGTAGAGCCTCATTGGAAGGGGAGGGGAGGGGAGGGGAGGAAGGGGTCTTTTTCATGGGGGGGGTGCCTCGGATCCTGACGTACAGCCACTGGGCAGCAGTGGCAGCTCAAGGCGGCACTGGCAGAGGATGCTCCACAGGCAACAGCAGCGCTGCTGAAGTTAACGCTGATCAGTGCTGTGCAGAAGGAGCCAGTGGAAAATGACTGCTGAATTTTTACCTTGAAAACCCTGCAGTGAGACCCTCCGGAATGAAACGAGATGGTGCCAGAAGGGACTCCCAGAGAGGAAGGCACTCGACCAGCTGCGGCGGAAGAGCAAAGGCCAAGAACAAATAGGGCTGCCACTATGGGATCGGGCGAGGAGGGAGTCTGGTGGCCCACGTGCTCAGAGGCAAAAGCAGAGTCTGATGCTGCACAGCCTCCCCAGAGAGGTCCGCCTGGCGCCGTCGTTATTTGTTTTTCGGTGCCAGGCGAAGACCTTTTTATTTAAGCAGCATTTTAAATGTTAATATTACTGAATTTTATCTGGCCAGGGCGGCTTGTTTTATATTGTATGTTTTATATTGTGTATTTGTATTTTAGTTCAATGTATATATTTTAAAATGTTATTTTAATTTATTGTTGTAAGCCACCCCGAGGCTTCGGCGAATGGGGCGGCATAAAAATGTTTAAATAAATAAATAAATAAATAAATAAATAAATAAATAAATAAATAAAACACAGAGCACAAAAATTACAAATCAAAGCTAACTGGAGACCATAAAACTGGAAATGAAACAGTTACACTTCACTGTACGTGGTGAGAGCAAGCTGAAGTGTTCTCCAATGGGCCATTTGCAGGCAAACAGCAAGGTTTTCTCTTGAAATTTTGCATTCAGAAGAAGCAGAATGCCCTGATATTGAGGTACGGTGCAGCACTGGCAGGAAGGGGCTATAATTAAAGTCTGGTTGAATCATATCAGTCAGAATTCTTGGAAAACTTATCAACACAACCATCAGCAGATGGCCGATGCAGATGGCGGGTAGTCTACATAATTGGAAGTAGCAACGCGGAAGGTGTATTCTTGCTGCCAAAACAAGACCAGAGAGATTGTGGGAGTGGCCATGAACTCCTGCTATCAAAACTAAGAGTACAGCTAAAAACAATCACTAGCAGTAGCACAGGGCCAAAATACCACGTCAGCAACATTCCTGAAGAACGGAAAGTCCACGTAAAGAACAGGCTGCCTTCCTGAACTCAGTTGACCATGAGTCACAAGAACTGTGGACCAAAACCAGAGTCATTCTTTGAGAAGAACAAACAAGATGATTCCCATAACCAAAAAAACAAACAAAAACAAACAAACAAACAAAACATCTAGACAGATGATGGAAGAAACACTCATAATTGCTAAGGACAGGTGAGAAAGGAAACCAAAGGTGGCAGAAATAAGTTGGAATGCTAAATGAAACTGTTTAGGAACCATCACACAGAGACAAAAAGAACTGTTACAATGACCAGTGCAAAGAAATAGAAACTTATAACAAAAGAGGAAAGCAAGAGACCTCTTCCGGAACATCCAAGAAATCAAAGGACATTCAAACCTAGGTTAGGACTGCTGGAAGACCAAGCAAGGAACTTACTATCCAACCAGGATAAAGTAAAGAGAAGGCAGAAACAATATATGAAAGAAGAATATAGAAGAGATGAAAAGATGACTGTTAATGGACTTGGAGGAGGAGGAATTTCATACCAGAAAAGGATCTGGGCAGACTATGGAAGTGGGCAGGAGACAACAGAATGGCGTTCAATGTGGATAAGTGCAAGGTCTTGCACTTGGGGCATAGGAATAGCTGTCATAAGTACAGGTTAGGGGACAAGTGGCTGGAGAGCAGCACTTGTGAAAGGGACCTCAGGGTGCTGGTTGACTGCAGGCTGAACAAGAGTCAGCCATGTGATGCGGTGGTCAAGAGGGCGAGTGCCACCCTTGGTTGCATAGCCAGAAGTGTGGCTTCTAGATCAAGAGAGGTATTACTACCACTCTACATGACTCTGGTGCGCCCGCAACTGGAGTATTGTGCTCAGTTTTGGACCCCTCATCACAGGAAGGATATAGCCAGGTTGGAGTCGGTGCAGCGTAGGGCCACAAGGTTGGTGGCCGGTTTGCAGGGGATGCCGTATGAGGTGAGACGGAGGGAACTGGGTCTCTTCAGCCTGGGGAAGAGGAGACTTGGGGGGAATCTGTTGGCGACCTGCAGGTATGTGAGGGGGTGTCACACGGAGGTGGGGAGAGACCTGTTCTCCCCTGCAGAGGAAGGCAGGACGCGCTCCAATGGAGCCAAGCTCAGGGAACCCAGGTTCCATTTGGATGCCAGGAAGCACTTCCTGATAGTCAGGACCCCGAGGGTGTGGAATGGGCTTCCCTGGGAGGTGGTTGAGGCCCCATTGGTGCGGGTGTTCAAGGATAGGCTGGATGTCCACATGGTGGGCATGTCGTGAGCAGAGCTGGCTGGAGCTGGGGGTCAGACTAGATGGCCTGGGAGGCCCCTGACTTGCTCTGTTTCTATGTTGCTAAATTCTGCACACACGCACACCCCGCTGCCCCTTCCCCAGGTGAAACAGATCAGCAGCTGGCCAGCAGTCTCCTTGTTTCCCCAGTCCGGCCGAGGGGCCCAGGGCGCTACTCTCGGCCCATCCCCACAGCAGGGCCCGGAGCCCGACTCCTCCTGACCTTCACTGTCGAGGGCTCTTGTGTGCGCACGTTGGGCTCATTTGCCCCAGCAGGAGCACGGGCAGGTGCTCCTTACGGAGTCCTGCGAGGGCGAATGCCGGCGCTAGTCTCCACTCGTGTGTCTGCTGCCCACCCCGGCACTGTCCAGGGAGAAAGAGGGCCCCCTTGGAAGATGGCCTGAGCCCTGAATCACAGCCTTCCTTGGGTAGCTGTACCAGCTGACGGAGTTGTGAGTCAGGCTCCAAAAATATAGCAAATAAGTGGCTTTAAAAGGGGAGGGTTTTTTACATACATTTCTTTAGTGGTTTTCAAAAGGTTTAAAAGTAGCCCAATACTTCAGCGCTTTTCTCTGTGGTCGCTAGCAATAGATTTCATCCCGAGGATCGTTCTGTGTACGGATGGTGGTGCGGGGGGTGCTTTAGAAGGGAACTGAGCAGGTCTGGGATGTGCTGAAATGGCTCAGATAGCGGAAGCTGCAAGGGGGAGCCAAGAAAGGGTTGAGGGCCGGGTGCTCGCGTCGCCGGGGAGGAGCGCAGCTTGCCTTCCCATGCAGCGGGGTGGGATCCACAGGCCCTGAAATTCACACTGGGACGTGACTTGGCTTTGTGCTGCTGCCATGCGATGCCTCTGACTTGGGGCGCGTCCATCAGGGGACGTGCGTCTGGACGGATGACGCCAGCGCCGGCCCACCCCAGCCAGAGGAGAGGCCCCCAAGCCCGTGTGACTAGGGCCACCCTGGGCTGGTCGGAGGAGCGAATCGGGAGCAGTGCCGTCGGGCAGCCTGGGAGCAAAGGAGCCCTGGTGGCGGCCAGGAGGGGTCCCCCGGGGCCTCCCTCGGCCGCCTCTGGGTGCGTGGGAGCTGGCGGCGCAGTGGCACCCCCTCCCTTGGCTTTCGGGTGGTTGACCCCTCTGTCCTCCTCCACAAACGCAGCAGCTGGGACTGGGTGCTCACTGGAGGCAACATGCTTGGGGCATTGTCAACTTACCCCAACCGGCCAGCTTATTTATGCATATGCTTTAAACCCTGTGGCCCCTGGACACTTGCCTGGGGCAGGCCCTGCGTGGACAGCACTGAGGCCCAAAGCAGAGGGTTCCGGAATACTTTAGTAGGTTGCCTGTTTGTTAGAAATGCTTAATAAGTTGTTCATATGGCTACATTAAGTGCGGCATTCCTGCAAGTAATCCCAGAGCCTTTGCATTTGTTGGCAAGAATGTTAGAAGGTGGAAACAGAGAGACTTCTTAGAACTCTGGTATTAAAGACAGTGGGACAGTTTAGGATGCTGCAGCTGGGAATTATTCTTTTGTTATTATTATTACAGTTTGCATGTTATTGAAGTCATATTCCACTTTTCTTCCTCTTGCAAAGAACTCTTATTAACGTGTTGTTCATTTTATACCACCAATAGCTGAAGCTCTCTGAGCAGTTCACGGCAATTCAGAGCACACACATACACAAAACCATACAATAAAAACAGCGTAACATTTCCAATATACAGCATTTAAAGCATTTTGAATTGCCAGAACTGCTGGCTTTTCCCTCCCTGCTAGTCATTGTAAGTCAGGAGGGAAAGGCTACGCACGGAAAGCCTGACCGAGCCCACAAGCCCAGTCAGGAGAAATGCTTTGAGAGCAGTGGGCCAGGACTGTGCTCGGGGCATCGAGCCAGCTGCCGTAGCGCCGGGTGCAAGAGGTTTCCTCCTGGAAGGGCCCGGCCAATCTATCGGGTTTTGGGCGGGCCTCTGACGTCCTTGGGGCCAGCAAGAAATAGGCCCCGCTGAACCCTAAGAGCTTCCCCCACAGCAAAGAAAAGACTGAGTCCAGGCAGCGAGATATTTCAGTGCCACCGTCACTGCCTCCAAACAGGCCCATCTGCAGACACACGCCAGGCCTTGGTGGCACCCACTAGGAGGTGGTCTCCATCTGCACTGAAGTCCTCTCCCTTCTTCATCGCGCTCAGCTCTGGCCATACCACAGGGCCATACAGAGAGGTTGCCCGGGGGAACTGATATTGTGCACCCTTCTGGCCATCCTCGTGTTCCCCAGGTCAATCAGCTGAGAAAACCTATAATCCTGCTCAAAACCAGCTGGATCCAGTGCCCCCCCCCCCGAGAAGACTATCTCTGCAGGTACCCCCACTTGCGGAGGGTTAAAGCCGCCATCGGTCTCATGGCTGCATCTCTGAATGCGATGCAAACACAGACCGTTGTTTTAGGGTCAACGTTGGTGGAGGGTTTGAGTCTACCTAGTCTAGCTTTGTGTGGCATTTATGTCCTGCCTCTTCTCCATGGAGCTCAAGGTTGTTTACATGCTCCTACCCACTAGGTTAATTCTCACAACAACCCTGCAGGGTAGATTAGGCCGAGAGACAGCAACCAGCCTCAGTCACCCAGGGAGAGTCAGGGCTGAGTCACAGTCTAAGCTCTGGGCCAAGGCTGTGCTTCTCTGCCCCGGCTCTTAACTGGAAGCTGAAGCGGGGCCCTCGGGGCAGGCCAGAAGGCAGGCCACCCTGCGGCTGGAATTGCACCCCGCTCTCCTGGAAGGAGCAGCTGCTCTTCCCACCCGCTTCTCTCCAGGAGGGCAAGTGGAGGCGCTGCTCCCCGCTTTCCCTTCCCATCCACGAGCGGGCGGCCAGGGCCAGGGATCGGGGCCTCTGTTGCTCAGCAGCCTTTGTCTGAGCGAGCCGGTGGAGGAATGAAGAATGTAGGTCATGCGCAGAGCTCAGGAGCCGGTCCTGGAAAGCAGAGGCCTAGAAAAGGATGGAAGGAACCTGTGGCGGGAGAGTGGCTGGTGCGGCTTCCTCTGCGCGGGCCGTGGAGCAGGCAGCGCCCTGCGGAGCGGCTGGGGAGCCCGTGCTGCCGGCGCCCCTCCCCAGAGGACCGAGCAGACGCGATGCTTCATCTGTGCAAATACAGGCAGTCACTTCCCATTCCTGTTTGCACTTTCCAGGCTCGTGTTTATTATTTTTGCTGCCACTTGATAAGCTTTCGCTTGCTTTTCCCGGCTGATACTTTTCTCTGCTGCAGCTGTAATATTTTTAGCTGTGCTGGTGTGCTTTTGCTTACGATTTTATGGTTTGCAATATGATATTATAGATTGTTCCAAAGTCTTGCAATTTACCTTGTGAAGGGTGGCCCTCTGAATGTTCGCAAAAGCAATTAATTCAAGACTCAGTCTAGAATCCCGGCATCCTGAGAACTGCAGCCTCCTTTTTTATTTTTTATTTTTAAGAGCACCTTTCTAGCCCATGTTGGCCTTGGATACAGACTTTGAAAGTGAGTCAGATGGAGCTGAGCAGAATTTTCATGGATGAAAGGATGGCGCTTCAATGCCGTCTGTATGTATTTGCCTATTCGCATGGCTTCCACCTTATAAAGCAAGTTCCTAGTCCTCATGGCAAAGAAGCAGAGTGTCAGGCAGTCTTCTAATAGAGCTGCTTCCTCTTGGTTTAGCCTGCTGCTGCTTTGGCGAGCTCCCTGTGCCTCAGGAGTTCCAGAACCCAGGAGCTACCGGGACATCTTTGTGGGCTCCCAACACCTTGGGTGGGTTTGTGTGGTATGACAAGCCATGGTGGTGTCTTACTGTCAGTGGCCCATTGCACCACCTGTGCGCCACCATGGTGTTTTGGTGTGATCTGTTTGGTCTGCCGGAGATACTGGGGCCCAAGCCAGCTATTGCCATGTTCCGCTGCCGGGCTGCGTGGCTATCAAAGGCACCCCCACCCTGCCTGCCCCCTGGCCTGAAGAAGCAGATGATCAGCTGGGGCAGTGTGGAAGAAGCAGCACTGCTCCACTGCCCCCCCATTCCCTTGTAGTCAAATAAAGATCCCTATTAGCTCTCACCATTAGGCAATGCTGCCACCCCTACATAGCATTTGGAGGCAGTGGTGCCTTTGAGGATGGCCACCCAACTAAGCTTTTCTAGTCACCTGTCTGGTTCCTCCAGTGTGGTGTGGCAAGGGAGTGAAGTCGCCCTGCCGGAGCCTCTTAAAAGCAAGATGCTGATAAAGAACATGTTTTACAAAGGGCGATAAGAATCACTGCCAATAACTTAGAAACATAGAAACAGAGCGAGTCAGAAGGGGTCTTCAGGGCCATCTAGTCTGACCACCGGCACCAGCCGGCTCCGCTCACGACATGCCCACCATGTGCATGTCCAGCCTGTCCTTGAACACCCGTACCGATGGGGCCTCAACCACCTCTCGTGGAAGCCCATTCCACACCCTCGGGGTCCTGACTGTCAGGAAGTGCTTCCCGGCATCTAAATTGAACCTTGGCTCCCTGAGCTTTGCTCCGTTGGAGCACGTCCTGCCTTCCTCTGCATAGGGTGTCATTCACACAGCCGACTCTTGTTCAGCCTGCAGTCAGCCAGCACCCCGAGGTCCCTTTCACAAGTGCTGCTCTCCAGCCACTTGTCCCCTAACCTGTACTTACGACACCCATTCCTATACCCCAAGTGCAAGACCTTGCACTTGTCCACATTGAACGCCATCCTGTTGTCTCCTGCCCACTTCCTTTTGGATCTGGAGTACCTGCTCCTCAGTTGTGGCCACTGCCCCAGTTTTAGTGTCGTCTGCGAATTTGATCAGCAGACTGTTCGCCCCTTCTTCCATGTCATTGATGAAAAGATTAAACAGAATTGGCCCCAGGACAGAGCCCTGGGGGACCCCGCTTGTCACTGGCCGCCACCCCGATGGTTCCCCACTAATGGTTACCCTCTGCTTTCGGTCAGTCAGCCATGCCCTAATCCACTGGACAGTGCTTTGGTGTATCCCAAAACTCCTCAGTTTCTCCACCAGGATATCATGGGGCACTTTGTCAAAGGCCTTGCTGAAATCCAGGTATACCACATCCACTGCATCCCCTCCATCTAGCCATCTCGAAACCTTGTCATAGACTTCCACAAGGTTTGTCTGGCAGGACCTGTTTTTGCGGAAGCCATGTTGTGTGGCTGTCAGCCTCCCTTCTCTATCTAGCGTCACTAGATCTCTCGCTATTATGAGCCTTTCTATTGTTTTTCCTACAATGGACGTAAGGCTAACAGGTCTGTAATTCCCCATGTCCCTTCTACTACCCTTTTTGAAATTGGGACCACTGACGCCATCCTCCAGTCCTCTGGAACTTCACCCGTTCTCCATGAGGCCTCAAAAATGGAGGCCAGCGGGCATGAGAGAATCCCTGCCAACTCTCTAAGTACTCTCAAGTGTAACCCTTCAGGGCCTGGAGACTTTGTAACGTCCAATGCCCTGAGGAGCCCCTCGACTTCAAGGGGGGGTGTGACTCTAATCTGTGCCCCTGAATCCCCGGCCTCATCTAATCTCCTATGTGGATCTCCCCCGTCCAGCTTTGGGGAGAACACAGAGGCAAAATAGTCATTTAGCATCTGTGCCTGTTCCCTGATATCAGTCACTGGATCTCCTTCCTCCTTATTTAGTGGTCCCACCACTTGTCTCCCCTTCCTCTTCCTATTTACATGCTGAAAGAAGCCCTTTTTGTTGCTCTTGATATTCTTGGCAAGTCTCAGCTGATAATCAGCCTTAGCCTTACAAAGAATCCTTCTGCAACGGGCCTCCTCCTCCCAGTATCCCTTTTGTCTATTTGCCCCAGTGCCCATTTCCTACGGAGGCTCCTCTTGCGTCTAATCCCTCTAACCACCTCCTTTCGCATCCATGGCGGGGCTCTCCTCCGCCTCCCCACCTTACTAACTAGAGGTATCGTCAAGGCTTGCCCCTCCAAAACCTCTCTTTTGAGTGCCATCCACCCCTCCTCAATTCGCTTGCCTTCCAGTAACCTGTCCCAGGAGACTTTCCCCAGTCTGGCCTTCAGTTGGCCAAAGTTGGCCCTCTTGAAGTCCCAGCTTCTAGTGCTCAACCTGCTGCACGTCCCCAGTCCCCTGATCTCAAAGCAAAGGATGGAGTGATCACTCGCATCCAGAGCTCCCCTCATCTATCAGCTCCTCTCTATTGGTCAAGACCAAGTCAAGGATGTTTCCCCCCTTATTGCCTCTCGGACCCTCTGTGTGAAAAAGCCTCCCTCTATGGCTTCTAGGAAGCGATGTGACCTGGCTGTCACTGCTGAGTGAGTCTCCCGACTGATATCCGGGAGACTGAAATCTCCCATAATTACTGTGTCTCTCCCCCGAGATATCCTTAGAATCTGGCCTGTCAGGACATCATCCAGGGCCTCAAGTTGACCTGGAGGGCGATAACATACCCCCACTGTCAGGTCTCTTTCCCTGTCAAAACCCCTAAGTTTCACCCAGACTGCCTCTACCGAATCCCCATCTGTGCTGCATGCTATCTCACTGCATCCTGTCCCTTCCCTGACGTATAAAGCCACGCCCCCACCTCTCTTTCCCTTCCTGTCCTTTCTAAACAGGTGACACCCCTCTTGCTGCACGGGATAAAGGTGCTTGGATGAAATGCGCTTGGCTACGATTCTTCACTGGTCAGAGGCTTCCCCAGCTAAACAAGCTCTCCGTGCTTTCCCTTCAGAGCAGTACTTATGCGCCCATAGCTCCCAGCCGTTGCTCACAAACCGGGAGTTGCAGGAAGCAGTTGATCTTCCCCGGACAGGCGACTGGGCTTCCCACAGGGCTGGCCGGTCGCCGTGGCCTGAGGAACATGCGTGAAGTGTGCTGCTCAGGTTGGGTGTGCATGTGTGCCTGTGCATGCTCAGATTTCAGGGCACCGAGTCCCCTGACTTCTCTGATGGGCAGCCGGGTGCTCTCTCTGCCTGTGCGGAGCAGCATCGTGCTAAAATCTCTGCGGAGAGGCTGCCTGCCCCGTGCTGCATTTCCCGGCCCACGTGGTGCCTTGGCCGGTTTGGCAGGCACCAGGCCACGGGTGCGCCCGGCGGATTGACGGCAGGGCTGCAGCCTCCCGGCTGCTCCTCTGGTTTGTGCGCGAGGCGAGGCGAGGCTCGGATGGAGTGTGCACGCCGGGCTCCGCAGAGCTTTTCTGCACAAGCCAGGCAACCATGGGCATTGTGCCTTGGCTCCGACGCAGAGCTGAGGCCAGAGTGCCAGGCGGGGGCGGGGGGCGTCTCCTGTCCTTTTTCCTTCTACATAATCTGTGAGCACTTGTGCACCGGCAGCCGTGGCTGGGGGCTGCCGCTCTAGGAAGGAGCCCTGGTGCCAGGGGAGGGCGCCCGCTGCCCAGCAGAAGGTCCGGCTGAAAGGAGCAGGGGCAGCGCAGGCAGGGCCTGCCGCCCACTGGAGCCGGCAGGGCTGAACAGGCCGCCACATCCCTGCGCCTGGGGCACAGTCACTCACTGGGAGCGGCTGCCGCGGCGGGCAGAGCGCCGAGGTGCCGGTTCCGCCCAGAGCAGCAGCACCTGCAGGGCGGGAAAGCCATCCACGGACGCTTCTGCTGGAATCAGCTGGGTGGTCTTCGGGTCCCACGGCGTGCGTGCTTCTGCTGTGGCCGACTCAGGCCCTCCGGCATGGCTTCCCTCGGTGTTTCCACCCCGTGCCTCTCGTCCCTTTGGGGGCTGGTGCCTGCCGCCCCCCCTGCCCCATGTGCCCTCTGCTCCCTCCGCTGCAGGCAGGCGGAGGCTCTCTCCTGGAGCGGCCCTGGGCAAGCCACTGCTCGGGGGCAGGATCGGGGCTCCCTGTGCGGCCTCTGCCCGCCACGGGCTTGATCAGGCCTTCATGGTGCAGGTCCCGACAGACCCCGTTCCCCATGAGACGTCTGCCTGTGCCTCCCCTTCGCATGGCGGCGTCCTGATCCCGGGCACCATCCGCAGGGGAGGGCCAGCTGCCTTCAATACACGGATTACCGCCCATTCCCCGGCAGGCTTCCTGGAGCGAGAAGGTGTCCGAATGAGCCACTGAGCTGGCGCTGGCAAAGACGTGCCGCCGAGCGCTGGAGGTGCGGCTGGGGGCCTCAGCGAGGGCAAGGCACAGGCGGGCCCACCGGCCTCGGCAGCTTCTGGCCGGCCTCCCGGGAGCAGTGCCCCCTGCTGATGAATGCGGGAGGGAAGGGCACCGTGGGGGTCTCTCGGCCCCAGCGCCACCGCGCCTGGGGGTTTGGTGTCCTATGGGTTCTGCCCCCCCCCCGCAGCAGAATGCTTGTGGCCGTTCTTCCCCTGTGGGGTGGCGGCTCCTTGCAGCCTGCCGGAGGGCCCCTCAGGGAGCCTCAGCTGGGGAGCTGAGACAGGGCAGCCGGTGACATAACGGCCTCTGCTTGTGTGAGCTGGACTTGGAGGGAGCTGTGCTGCCCCTCCCCTCCCCTCCCCTCCCCTCCCCTCGATCTGCCAAGGCTCACGTGGCCCTGGGGCTTAGCTCTGCTCTCCCCTCCTCTCGGAGGCCATCCTCCTGCTTCCTGGCCTCCTGTCTGGCCTGCTCTGGGAACGCTCATCTTGTCAGCTGCAGAGCCTGCGATTTTCCTCGGCCGCCCAAGTGCTCTCCTGTTCCCAGCAGCCCCAGGGCCCCAGCCCGCCGCCGCCTCCTGCCAGAACGGGGAGGTGGAAGGCTGCCAGCCATCCCCGGGGTGCCAGCCCGGCGGCAGGAGCCCGTGCTGCCTGCCTGCCTCCTCCTTCGATGGCCACATGCAGACAAATGCTCCGCGGGGCCGTGGGCCTCAGCAGCCGTGCGGAAAGGCGGTTGGCTCTGCCTTAGCTGCGGTGCCAGGCTGAACTCCGGGGGCAGCTGCAGAGGGGCAGCTGCGGGGCCTGCTTCCTTCAGTGGTGCAAGTGGGTGTCCTGCAGCAGCAGGGCTGGGCCCTCGGGCCTCCATGGCCCCTGCCCTTCTCGAATTCCTGCACGTCACCCCGATGGCGCCAGAGCCCCTGCACAGCGTCTCCAGAGCAGGCAGCCTGGTTCACACACGGCATCGTCCCGGGCCGGGGTTCCAGACACACCTCCGCCATCATTTGAATTGGCAAGAGCAGCTGTTCCCGTGCTCCTCTGGGGTTGCTTCACGCTCAAGTCATCCCTGATGCCAGGGCTCACCTGGCACAGCCACCGGTGGCATGTCCCCCCCATGGACTGTTTGCCCAAGCTGGCAGCCCCCGTGTGCCTCAGAGCCCCAGAGCTTCATTCACCAGAGGGGCAGATTGAGCTGCATGACTTGGTTAAACGCAGAATAGTTCCATCCTAATCCAAGTCCTGGGGATGTAAGGTGGCCTCAGGCAGCAGGCCAGGGCTTGCCTCGCGGAGCAGTGCGGGCACGCGGGCACTGCCTGTGCTCTGGGGCAAAGACTGCCAGCTGCCCTGCTCCCTGCATCCCGAGGTGGCAGCAGCAGCCTGCCACTGGCACTGGCTGGGCAACGGGCACCCGCCCGGGCCCTCCTCACTCAGACGTCGTTGCCCTCACGCACCCCCTCCCCTCAAGCACCTCGAGTGTTCCTTGCCCTGCTTTCACCTTGTCTTGGCAGCTGCGCTCTGACGCTGGGGCTCTGAGGATGCATCACGCGCGGCCGTAAAAGGACGGGGCGCCCGGCCCTCTGTGTTAATTCGGGGTCGCCAGAGTGCTGAGCGGTGGAAGGCTCTGGCCCGGTGGAAGTCCGCTTCCCGCCTGGGTCCAGTAGTTGGCCTGAAGCGGCGCCCTGCTGGGCTGCTTTTCGCCAGGATCTGAGAGCCGCCTGGAACACTTGGCGCCTGGCAAGGGAAAAGCGCAGCAGCCGGGCGGAGGCCGAGGAGCGGAGCGGCACTCACCCTGCGGTCCGGTCCCTTGCCTGGAGCTGCTGCGGCTTTGCGTATCTCGACTGTTTCTGAGTGACCTTTTGGCTTTCAAGGGGACTTAAAATGTGACATTTTAGCCCAGGGTGGGCAATTGGTAGCCTTCCGCTGATTCGTCTGCAACTCCCACGTGCCCTAGCCAGCACAGGCAGTGGTGAAGGATAACGGGAGTTGGAGGCCAAATAAGAATAACGCAATCTCTCGCAATGCCGGAGCCCAGTGGGGCTGTCTGCTGAAGCAGAGTAGGGGAGGCTCACGCCAGGTAGAAAGCCCTCCTCCGGCCGCAGCGAGTTCGCCTGCGGCACGCGCTTCCGCTAGGCCTGGCGCCAGGCGCTGGTTCGCAGGGGCTTCAGCTGGGGACTGGGCCGCTGCCGGCCCGTGGCTGCAGGCACGCTCCAGCATCTGCGCGCAGGCCGGGTGGGTGGGGCGGCCACCGTGCCCGTCCGGCGCGTGGGCCCGGGGGCTGCATGGGAGCAGAGGGCCAGTCGAGAGGCGCTGGCACCTGATCCCACCGCTGCTCCAGTGCCCGGGGACATGCTGTCCCCGGTCGACTTTGCCGCCTCACCACACTGGCCTTCCCTTTCCTGCTCGCGCTCCGGCCTTGGCCCCGGCTTTCCGAGCAGGCAGTCCCCTGTCCCTGCCTCATTTCTGCTCCTCTCACCGCCTGCTTTCGGTCCTGCTGGACTGCGTGCGAGCTGGCGCTTGCCCTGCCCTTTGCCCAGGAGCCGGGGGGGTCCCACTGCTCCCTGCAGGGGGCTTTTATGCCCCGCCCAGGACACAGAGACACGGCGTCGCCGGGCAGCCACCACGGGTGCCGCTGGCGGCCAGGGGGAGCTGCGGCCCGCCCGCATGGGGACCAGCTCCGCGCCCGGGCCTTGCAGGAGTGGCCGCCGTGCATTTCTGCAGCCATGTATCCTGGGGAGTGCTGGGGCTCCGGGAAGGCTGCTCCGGCCACGTGCTGCAGCCGTAGGCCCCCTGCGATTGACTCCTCCGCTGGACAGGCCTCCTTAGGAGAGCCGTGGCGCTGGAGAGGGCTCCGCCACGGATGGCGTGGCTCTCCTCGTGCAGGCCTGCCTCCTGCCTTCCGGGGGCCCCTCCGCCCAGCGGCATCCGCAGCCCGCCTGTGGGAAGAGCCCCTCAGCCTGGGGAAGGACCCTCAGGCCCCTGGGGGCGGGGCCTGTCTTCTGTGGGGGCGGGGCAGCAGGATGCTGGGGGGTTCCAGGCTACGGGCTTCGGGGCGCAGGAGGCAGGGCCGGTCCTCCGACCGTAAGAGCACACGCAGAGCCCTGCTGGATCCGGCCAGGGGCCCTCCCACAGGGCTAGCCCACGGGAGACCCACAAGCAGCAGGGGTGTGCAGCAGTGTGGCCGCTGCCCAGTGTGCCTGCGATCCAGGTGCGGTGCGGCTGTGCGTCCTGCTCAAGAGGCCCTCTCCCTGAAGAGCAGGAAAGGGGGCTCCTTGCTCCTGAGTGCCGCCCCTGAGCCAAGGAGGCCGCTCGGCCCCTTCCCCAGCCCGCTGCCCTCCAGACGTATTGGGCCGCAGCCCCCATCACTGGCCACGCGGGCTGGGAATGATGGAGCCGCAGTCCAGCAGGGGGGCTGGAACTGGGGTGCCGGAGCTACGACGGAGGCGCGCAGTGAGTGCCTTTTCCGCTGGCCAGGCAGGTGTGGCTGCATTTCGAGCAGTGGGCCTGCCCGCTGGAACCCGTTGCTGAGCGAGTGTGCTCACAGCTTGTGTGGAGCCTTCTCTCGCGCCACTTCCGGCACGCTTGGGAACGCGGCTGTGAGTGTCTGCCCTGGAAGGCGCCATCCCCAATGGTGAAGAGGGTCCCTTGCGCACTGTGGCACACTCCGTCCTCCCCTGCCACGTGCCCCTTCCGCCCTTCCGCATCGCGTGCCCTCCGCTGAACTTTCACAGTGCCGGCAGCCGGTGCCTCCCACAGGCTCTTGCTCTGACAGGTCGGCATCTTTACCGGTGTGACGCAGCGCATCTGCTTCCTCCCAAAGAGCAAAAGCAGGCAGGGGGTGCTGCTCATAATGGGACTGGCTGAGCACAGGTGTCCTTCCTGGGGTGCGGGGAGCCTGTGTGGCATGCTTGGCCCAGCCCGCCCCAGACCAGCACCCAAGCGGCTTCCATCTAAGCAAGCGGCTTCCATCTAAGCATCGAGGCACATCCTCCTCAGTTCGAAGCTTGCTTTGTGATGACACGACACCTTTCGCTTTGCATGGCATACTCAATACAAGACAGGCCTCTGCCCCAGAGACCTTACACTTTCATCTGCAAGAAAGCCAGACCGTAGCTCCCCTAGGCTGGGATCCAAAGTAGTCATGCAAGGACCTCCTGCAGCCTCCTGCAGCTTGGCTGCACCTGCTGAGGCAGAATAGGGGCAAGGCAGGAGTAACCCCCAGTCGCGTGCGCGCCCGCGTGTGTGTGTGGGGGGGGGGCAGGGGCAGGGGCAGGGGCAGGGGCAGGCAGGCAGGCTGGCTGGCTGGCTGGCTGGCTGTCTTTCAACACCACCCCCAGATTGATTCTGCTGTGTAAATTGGAGTTTAGATTGCTGAGAGCCCCCAGTTCGTTATCGCCAGAGAATGGATTACGGTAGCATATTAAGGGCCTGCTGCCTTCTGGACCGGGAGGAGCACGAAACGGCTGGAATCTCTTCCAGTTATGCCACATCTTTGGCATCTGCGCTTCTCTCCCCCTCCCCTCTTGCTCTTGCTCCAGCTCAGCCATGAAGACAGAAAACCCCCCCTCCCAGCCACCCCCCCTCCAGCTGCAAAGGAATGGACAGGCAGGGGAGAAAGAGCCACGGCCTCTGCTTTCGGCAGCCCACAGAAGGGTCCTTGCAGCTCGGGAGACCAGCCACGTAACACCCGCTCTGCCTGTGCCACAGCTCCCGCTCGGGGAAGCAGCTGAGGCCGCTGAGAGGCACTCACAAAATGGAGCACTGAGGGAGCTGCCGGAGGCTCCCCTGGGCTGGCTATTTGGAGGACCAAGGAGGGCGAAATATTACAATCTGAGGCGCCTTGGAGCGGTGGGCTCCAGGCAGAATGGTGCAGAGCAAGTGGGCGGCGGGGGGGGGGAGGGGTGCCTCCTAGTCTTTGCTGCCTGGTCCCTCAGGATTATTTTCCAGGCAAGTGGTTCTGTGTGTAGAAAAACGGAGGCCCGTTTGGCTGTTTCCAAAAGTGAACCGCTGTTCTGCTGTCTCTGCGGCACCGAGTCTGGGCTGCTGGATGCCGTGCATGGCTGATCCCCTTTAGCCCTGATTTTAGGGTTAGGATTGGGGTTGTGCTGAGATGGGCATGCGTGAGCCTCATGAGCAGAATGACAAGCTGAAGGCAGAACATTTAACCTGCCGGCTAATCGAAGGCCAAAACAGCTGAGACACAGTTGTGTGAATGGCATTTTGCAAATGGAAAGCAGATGCAGGGGGCTGCTCGGGATGGGGGATGGTTTAGCCCTCAGCCCCACGCTGTCCCTAAGCCCAGTCTCCCACCCCTGCCCTGTCCCCTGGTCTCAGTGGAAGCATTTCTGCTGGTGTGGCATGCAGAGGGGCCCAGGAACGACTGGTTGCCCCTGCCAGCCTCCTCAGCTGGGGCCTGGTACACCCTAGGTCCCCCACACCTGTGCTTTACTGTTATAAGGCCCTTCAGAGGAACGCTAATTGTGCAGGTGGCATCTCCTCCAAGTGTGGCAGCCAGGTTTTCGAGGCTGCTCTGGGTCAAGGAGGAAGCAGAGGAGGAGAGTTGCACAGCCCCAGCTTGGCAAACAGGAACACCTGAGCCACATCCAGCCAGATGCTGGCAGGGTGCAAAGGGCAGCTTCTGCCAGGAGAAGGGCACCCATTCTGAGCTGTAAAGGCTGCGCCTGGTGAGTCTGAGCTGCTTCTGGATGTGTTTGGGGAGGGGCAGAGAGTGGTCTGCAGCCTGGCTGACGCGTTCTTGATGGGCTGGCTTTTCGGAGCTGCTCTGCAAGGCAGTCCCCAGTGCCACGGCTGGTGCTCCTCCATGCAGGCCGGCTGCCCGGGGCTGCCCCCAGGGCCACATGGACCCTTTGAACAAACCGGCCCCCACAGTGCACCGGCCCAAGCTGGGCAGCAGTGCTCCCGGCACCGGGGGTTGGAGCCCTGCGTACAAGCCCCTTTCCCAGGAGGGGACGCCCCCATCCGGCTCAGGCTGTTCGAACCCCCTTGCAGGTGGATCCCCTCTCATCTTGTAACATTCATGCCCCACCTGTCCGCCAAGGGGCTGTGCAGCATCCCCCCTCTTCTCCCCTCATGACCCTGTGAGTCCAACGACTCCTGGAGAGCTTCGTGGCTGAGTTAGGACCAACTTTTCCACATTCCTTAACACATTCCTGCAAGGAGGCATTTTTGCATTCACAGGGCAGCCAGCAGGGGCTGGAGCCAGAGCAAGAGAAGAATGGCTTGGCTGAGGGCACCCAGCGGCCTCAGGGTGGAGTGCAGCTTTGCACCTGTGCAGCCCTGCCGGTGTTTGGACGTGAACCTCTAATCGGCCTGTGCCAGCACAGGGGAGAGTGAGGGATGATGGGAGTTGTAGGCCCAGCCACACGTGGCTTGCTCTTGCAGCGGTCCAAATATGCCCTGGGCACCAGCAGCCATGCTGGCCCTCCTGGTGGGCAGACGCGGAGTGGCCAGTCTGCAGGCGCCCAGGAGCAGGCTTGGGATCCCGGCTCGCTCCCTGGGGTCCGGTCATCCTCCCAGAAGGAGAGGGTACCAGATATGCCCAATGTAGCTGCATCCTCCCTGCTGTTGGACGGAGGTGGGGGGCAATGCTCCCCCCCCCAGCCTGGCAGGCAGGGTGCTGGCTGGCCCAGGACACCTCTGTGCTCCTCCCTGCACCCCCAGGGTCTCTCCTGGCTGGTGCATCCCTCTTCTGGCCTATTTTCATTGTCTGTGGCACCACGGTCCCTCTCCCAGGAGGCCTGCAGTTCCTGGCCCCGTTTCACGGCAGCCTGAGCAGACGGAAAAAAAGCTATTTCTGTTGCCTCATTTTTTCTGCCAATTCGAAGTGTTTTCTGTCACCCACCCCACCCGCCTCCTTTTCCTTGAAATCCCTTCATGAAAATAGTCATAAAAAAACCCCAAAGCACATGGTGAGTGTCTGGCACCAAAATACACAAGTAGCCAGTATAATGCTGGGAATAATGAAAATAATGCCGAGCTCTTCGCATCCCACATCCTGGCTGTGCTCACAAGCACCTCCAACTGTAGTTCAGTTAAGGGCTGAGGCTGAGCGCCGGTTCAGCTGTGCTCTGCGGCAGGAGGCCAGCTGTGGTTATGTACCGATGGTGCCATGCGGGTGCACTCCGCACATGCTCAGGAGCTTCCCAAGAGAGGCCCCTTTAGCATGGGGGCAAGTGCCTGGGATGCGAGTGTGCCGGAAGCGTGCGCTTTCTCTCGTGCCCTTGACTTGGCTCTTGGGGCGAAGGCCTTTGGAGGCTGGGGCAGGTGGGTCCTGCACCCCCATCTCCGAATCCTTGTTGCCTCCGTTCATCACACTGCCTTTTTTTCCCGGGCAAGAATGCAAGGCGCTTGCACAGGTCGCCACCACTCCAGTTTTACCCGGACGACGACGACCCCGCGAGGGAGCTTAGGCGGGGGAGAGTTTGCCCCTTCTGTGCCACGGAGCAAATGAATCTCTCCCGCTGCTGCGCTTGCAGGTGGGCGACCTCGGGAAGAGCCCGCCTCGGGCGAGGGGCCCGGAGTGGCTTCCGCCGGGCGGAGCAGGGTGCCTCCCGGGCCCTCGCCCGCGGCCGCTGCGCGGGGAACCGCCCGCAGGGGGCGCTGCGGCGCGGCGGGGGCGCGCCGCCTCTTCCTCGCCGCCGGCCGCGGCCGCGCTTGCCTTTCCGCCTGACCCACCCCGGACGGGAAGGCGCGGGGAACCTCTGGCTCGCCTCCTCCGCAGAAATCCTGTTCCGCAGGTTTTCTCGCCCAGATTTCAGTAGCGAAAGCACGTGCAGAATCCGTTGCGTTTTATTGTAAAAGAAAGCAAGCTGCGATGCTTTGGCAGCGGGACATGCAGCCGGTACTGGGATCTGCAGATGTTCCGGCGGGTTTCCTGGGCTTTCGTGGTCTTGTCGTGCTCCTGCAGCCTTAAATTCATAGCAAGAGTTGAGAGCACTTAAAAATGTCACTTTTCGTACTATCTTGAAAGTTGTACTCCATAACTAATGCCTCCTGTTTCATCTTGGCTACAGTATGTTGATGTGCCAGTGATATTAAATTACCTTGTAACATTTTGTACAAAAATGCAGCATTTCACAACTTCCAAAATGGTTACAGTTCCCAGTTCCTAACTGATCCCCCACCAATCTCCAGCTCCTTTAAAGTAAAGAAATCTGCCCGGCTCCCACCTCGGCTTTAGCGATCAACCATTTATGTGCATCAAGACATTCCTGTTCTCGTTATAGGATGGATTAGGTTGTTTGGAAGACCACATCCAGATTTTAAACTCTCCGGCTTGCTCTTTGCCCTTCTGCCATTAGAGTCACTCTTGGTGGAACCGGAAAAGGTCCTTCTCGGACTGGGACAGGGGAAGCCCCGTTTGCGCCACCGCGTCGCTCGGCAAAAGACACGCGTGTTATGAGAGGTTTTGGTCCTGTGGGGAGGGTGGGTCCTGCTGCTTTTTCCTTATTGATGTGTTTTTATTCGGGGTGTTTTTATTTCATGCATGTTTGTGTTTCACAGGTTTGTTATTTGCCCGCATTTTACTGTTAGCCCCTTGCTACTATTGTTACAGGGGCCTGCCGGTCGAGGTTGCTCCCGGGATGTGGAGTGACGGAAGCCAGGGCGACCGCGCTAGGCGCAGCTGCCCGGGGGGGGGGGGGCTGTGGGATCTGCGCATGGCGTTGCCCCAGCACCTAGCCGGATTCCTGCGCTGCGCGTCCGGCCTTCCTTCGTGACCTCCTTCGGTTGGTCCGATTTAAAACCAAGACTGCCATTCTGCTACCAGAATGAGAACACGGGTGGGTTTTTTCATGCTCTGTAACAATGTCAGAAGGATTAGGTTGGTCCCACGACAGTTGCTGCCCTTGATAAGCATGGCTGACCTACATGTGCTGCAGTCCACCGCCTGAGCCCTTCTTAAAGCAGAACCTTGGCTTCCTGGGAAGGGAAAAGCGGGTACGGGGACCGCGGGGGAGGGGCACCCTGCCACGGCTCCAGCGCCAGCCAAGGAAGGAAGCCCCACTGGCCCTGGGGGGGCCGCCGCCCAGAATGGTGTGGGCCCTAGCCTGGGAGAGCGCAGGGCTCCTTCAGGGGGTCTGAGCAACTGGTTTGCCACAAGGGAGCCACCCTGGGAGCTTGTGGCTTGTGAGAAGGATGTTCGGGGACACCTGTGGCGCTGCCAGCAGCATCGCTTCAGCCACGGGGCCACGCAGCCGGGACAGTGGAACCCCCTTCGGCCACTCCTCACGATCGCACAAAGGACTCCCTCTTTCCTTCACATCTTGACAGGGTGGCGGTCAGTTGATGCCTCCATCGTGCTGCCCCTAAACAGCAACATTAAAAAAGCTTCAGGATGATTTGTGCAGTTTGTTGTTGTGTTACCTCTGAGTAGCCTTGAGAGGATTGAACCACAGAAACAGAGCAAGTCAGAAGGGGCCTCCTAAGCCATCTAGTCTGACCCCAGCTCCAGTCGGCTGCACTCATGACATGCCCACCGAGTGCATGTCTAGCCTATCCTTGAACACCCGCACCGATGGGGCCTCAGCCACCTCTCGTGGAAGCCCATTCCACACCCTCAGGGTCCCGACTGTCAGGAAGTGCTTCCTGGCATCCAAATTGAACCTGGGTTCCCTGAGCTTTGCTCCATTGGAGAACAGGTCTCTCCCCACCTCTGTGTGACACCCCCTCCCATACCTGTATGTTGCCACAGATCCCCTCTGAGTCTCCTGTTCTCCAGGCTGAAGAGACCCAGTTCCCTCAGTCTCACCTCATACGGCATCCCCTGCAAACTGGCCACCAACCTTGTGGCCCTACACTGCACCGATTCCAACCTGGCTATATCCTTCCTGTAATGAGGGGCCCAGAACTGAGCACAATACTCCAGTTGCGGGCGCACCAGAGTCGTGTAGAGTGGTAGTAATACCTCTCTTGATCTAGAAGCCACGCTTCTGGCTATGCAAGCAGGGGTGGTGTTCGCCCTCTTGACCACCGCATCACACAGCTGACTCATGTTTAGCCTGCAGTCAACCAGCACCCTGAGTCCCTTTCACAAATGCTGCTCTCCAGCCACTTGTCCCCTAACCTGTACTTATGACAGCTATTCCTATGCCCCAAGTGCAAGACCTTGCACTTACCCACATTGAACGCCATCCTGTTGTCTCCTGCCCACTTCCATAGTCTGTCCAGATCCTTTTGGATCTGGAGTACCTGCTCCTCAGTTGTGGCTACTGCTCCAGTTTTAGTGTCGCCTGTGAATTTGATCAGCAGACTGTTCACCCCTTCTTCCATGTCATTGATGAAAAGATTAAACAGAAATGGCCCCAGGACAGAGCCCTGGGGGACCTCGCTTGTCATGGGCCACCATGACGATGGTTCCCCACTATTGGTTGCCCTCTGCTTTCAGTCAGTCAACCATGCCCTAATCCATCAGACAATGCTTTGGTGTATCCCAAAACTCCTCAGTTTCTCCACCAGGATATCATGGGGCACTTTGTCAAAGGCCTTGCTGGAATCCAGGTAAACCACATCAACTGCATCCCCTCCATCTAGCCATCGTGAAACCTTGTCATAGAATTCCACAAGGTTTGTCTGGCAGGACCTGTTTTTGTGGAAGCTGTGTTGTGTGGCTGCCAGCCTCCCTTCCCTATCTAGCATCACTAGATCTCTCTCTGTTATGAGCCTTTCTATTGTTTTTCCTACAATGGACGTAAGGCTAACTGGTCTATAATCCCCCATGTCCCTTCTACTACCCTTTTTGAAATTGGGACCACTGATGCCACGCCGTTCTCCACGAGGCCTTAAAAATGGAGGCCAGCGGGCATGAGAGAACCCCTGCCAATTCTCTAAGTACTCTCAGGTGTAACCCATCAGGGCCTGGCACCTTTGTAATGTCCAATGCCCTGAGGAGCCCCTCGACTTCAAGGGGGGTGACTCCAATCTGTGCCCCTAAGTCCCTGGCCTCATCTAATCTCCTATGCTGATCTCCCCCGTCCTGTTTTGGGGGAACACAGAGGCAAAATAGTCATTTAGCACCTGTGCCTGTTCCCTCATATCAGTCACGGGATCCCCTTCCTCCTTATTTAGTGGTCCCACCACTTGTCTCCCCTTCCTCTTCCTATTTACATGCTGAAAGAAACCCTTTTTGTTGCTCCTGATATTCTTGGCAAGTCTCAGCTGATAATCAGCCTTAGCCTTACAAAGAATCCTTCTGCAACAGGCCTCCTCCTCCCAGTATCCCTTTTGTCTATTTGCCCCAGTGCCCATTTCCTACGGAGGCTCCTCTTGCATCTAATCCCTCTAACCACCTCCTTTCACATCCATGGCGGGGCTTTCCTCCGCCTCCCCACCTTACTAACTAGAGGTATCGTCAAGGCTTGCCCCTCCAAAACCTCTCTTTTGAGTGCCATCCACCCCTCCTCAACTCGCTTGCCTTCCAGTAACCTGTCCCAGGAGACTTTCCCCAGTCTGGCCTTCAGTTGGCCAAAGTTGGCCCTCTTGAAGTCCCAGCTTCTAGTGCTCAACCTGCTGCACGTCCCCAGTCCCCTGATCTCAAAGCAAAGGATGGAGTGATCACTCGCATCCAGAGCTCCCCTCATCTATCAGCTCCTCTCTATTGGTCAAGACCAAGCCAAGGATGTTTCCCGCCCTCGTCGCCTCTCGGACCCTCTGGGTGAAAAACCCTCCCTCGGTAGCACGGATCCTCAGACTACCGCCCCCGGGCTGGATCTGGCCCGCCATGCCCACTTCTTCAGCCTGCCTCGGTGTTTGGGCTCCCCGCGCCCACTGCAGCCCCGCTGCCATCCGGCTCCTGCGCACCTGTGCCCGCTCACGGCCGCCTCTCCGCCCAGGCGGGGGGCGGTGGCTCGCTGGCTCAGAGGCGGTTTGGACTAGCTGGGAGGCCCCTGAGCGGGAGAGCCGCCGCCGCCCATGCCCGACACCGCCTCCCTGGCCTGTGCCCCTGGGCCCCCCACCTCACCAGCCCATGCTGCCGCCTTTCAACTGGCCCCCTGTTGAAAAGGTTCGAGGCCCCTGCTCTATAGCCTGGGGGAAGCGACGTGACCTGGCTGTCACCACCGAGTGAGTCTCCCAACTCATATCTGGGAGACTGAAATCTCCCATAATTACTGTGTCTCTCCCCCAAGATATCCTTAGAATCTGGCCTGTCAGGACATCATCCAGGGTCTCAGGTTGACCTGGAGGGTGAGGCTTTCCACCTTCAGGGAGATTTAGGCAAACCAGTTACTGTTTTTTGTTAGTTGCAAAGTCATGTCTGAGCCATTGCGACCCCATGGACAATATTCCTCCAGGCCTTCCTGTCCTCCACCATCCCCTGGAGTCCACTCAAGCTCACACCAACTGCTTCAGTGACTCCATCTGGCCACCTGATTCTCTGCCGTCCCCTTCCTCTTTTGCCTTCCATTGTTCCCAGCATTTGGGACTTCTCCAGGGAGTTCTTCCTTCTCATTAGGTGGCCAAAGCATTTGAGTTCCATCTTCAGGACCTGGCCTTCTAAAGAGCAGTCAGGGTTGATCTCCTCTAGGACTGACCGGTTTGATCGCCTTGCAGTCCAAGGGACTCGCAGGAGTCTCCGCCAGCAC
>NW_025336386.1:1250333-1279636 GCF_004798865.1 Varanus komodoensis
AGGGACTCGCAGGAGTCTCCGCCAGCACCACAATTCAAAGGCCTCAAATCAGTTATAGTGGAACATTTATTCCACTTTAGCAGATTAGTGCATATCTTCTCCAAATTTTTAAAAATAAATTAAATTTAATGCCCTGGGTGGTGTCCGGGGTGTTCAGGTATTGCTGGCATCAACCAAAGGGGCTGCGAAAGGGCCCATTTCTTCAAATCCTCCTGGCATTCGTCAGCAGGTGAGGTGTCAGGAAAGACTCTAGATGCCTGCCATTATACTTGCCTTCCAATTTTTGTTCACCCTTTCTGAATTCAGCTTGAAAAATACCGGTTTATCTTTGACAGCTGTTTCCCATATTCCTGAGGTGGTAGAATCTTGACAAGAGGCGCAAAAGCAAGAGGCACCCCTGAACCTCATCCCAACAGCATGAGGATCTTGCTGTCATGAAGGGGGTTGAATGAGCGGCCACCCTTCTCTGAGCTGGGATCGCTCATGGCTTTGGTTGCATTTGACAGCTTGCCTCTTGACAGCTGCCAGGTGTAACCAGAGGGGGAGATGAACGTACCTGCATCCACTCTGGGGCAATGCCCAAGGTGGGTACTGCTCGACTTTGCTGGCAGGATGCCCGACACACACCCACCAAGGCTTCCCTGCAGATACAGTTGTGCAAGTGCTGGTAATTTTTTTTTAACAATTGCAAAATCTTACAGAAATCATGGGGAGGATTTAAAAAATGGTTTGGCCACCAGAAGCACCCCCCCCCCCCAAATGCTCCTGGGATACAAAGGCAAGGAAGAAAATGCTGGGCTGGCCTGAGATGGCTTGTGATTGCCACAGCGAGAGGGAGACATCTGGGTCCTCCCACAGGAGGTTTGGGTGGCGGGGAGGCGTGTGTCCGGGGCTGCGCTGCCACCCAGCGTGGCTTATTGCCAGCATGTAGCATGATAAATGAACACACCCCTTAGCTTTGTTTGAAAGAGTTTATATTCCAGTGAGCTCTTGAGTTTTCTGCTATTTTCTAGGGTTTTTTCTCTTGATAATTGTTAGTTCTCTAATAGTATTTTTGCTTTTGCATATTGTTATTTTTACTGTGGTTTTGCTATTGTTGTCTTTTAATTTTTTTTTGGCATTCTTTAGGCATTTCTGGCTTATGGGTAGCACAAGATGCAAATGTTTAAATGTTAAATAAATGATAAATGCAGCATATTAAGCCTGTTTTGTAGCAAAATAGGTTTAGCTGTGTAAAAAATAAAGGCATGTCAAATTTAGAAAAGTATGATCGATTAAGGAGCTGAGGTTACAAAAAAGAAAAATCAGATCAGATTCAAAATCGCCCTGTTTTCATAGCAAAATCAGATTTCCTTCCTACTGCAGGGTAGCAAACATTTGAACAGGGTATGTGAATAGCGACTTGGCGGGAGCCGAGTGGGGTGCGTGGAGGCGCTGGCATTTGGCGCTGGCAGCGGGATTCCGGTGCGGTCTGAACAGGCACCCGGGCAGCACGTGGGCCGCCCTTGCAGGCCAGGTCACACGAGGCCTGGCTCTTGCGGGTGTTCTCTCCTGGTCTCTCACAGAGGAGATCTCCTCTTTCAGGCATTTATAGATCAAGGGGAAATGGGCCTGTTTTGCAACAGGGGGCACAGCTCCTTGAAGGGGTGGCGTTCTGCCGGGAGGGCGTCTCCCGCTGGGGCCAGTCTCTGCCCTTGGCCCTCTTGGAGCTGGACTGGGGTCTTGGGCCAGCGAGCTGAACTGACCGCACGGGGCTGTTGCGAACAGGAAGCAAGACTGTCCTGCGTGCCCCGGCCGCACTGTTCGGAGAACACGTTGCACGGGGAATGCTCCTGCCACCTGGGGCACTTCCATTCCCGCGATCCTCCGGGTCCCCTGGAGCCTGCCGCCCCATGGCCCTGTGAGCCCCTCACTGGTGGCAGCACCCCTGGCGGGGGGGAGGGGCACCTCGCTGGAGCGTCGGCACCCCTGGGCCGCTTTCCTTTTTTAACACCACTTTGTGTTTTCAATGCTGGATAATTAGTAGCTGCTTGTCGGGAATTAAAGCTACTGAATAACCACCCATTACTTGCTGGCTCATTGTCTGTTCTTCGCTGCTCCTTTTCACGAAGCCTCTGCTGGTGCCCCCTCCCCACCGCTGCAAGCATTAATGTTTTTGAGGCGTCTCGGAGCTGACAGTGTGCCAGGGGCTGTGGCAGGTTTCCAGAGCCTGGGGGGGCTGCGCCGGTGGCCGGCTGCTGCGTTTCAGCGGCGGTCCGTCCGCCGAGTTGCCAGGCTGGCGGCGAAGAGTCCCCGTGCCTCCGCTTGCAGCAGCGACTTGCGCCCAGCGTGGGGAAGGGGGGCAAGTGGCAATGGGGGGCTTGGGGGAGTGGGTGCCACGCATCGTGGGGCGGGGCTGCGGCACCCGCTCAGCCCATTCCTCTCCCGTGCCAACCTGGATGCTGGGAAAGGGGCGCCACCTGTCTCACTGCATGGGGGGAGCTTTCTGGGGAAGCGTCTGAAGGGCCACTGGTGCTTGCTCTGGGTTGCTGGTGTGTGTGGGGGGGGGCGCTGCCGCTCGCCGGCACCACCTCCCAGACCTGGCCCTTCCAAAGGGTGCCCATCCCTGCAGAGCCCCTCTTGGGATCCTCCAGCCCCCCCACCCCCGAAGCTCGTCTTACTTGGGAGGCTGACCAGCCCCAGGAGGTGCCTGCTGTACCACCTTTCTCCTGGGGCCTCCCCAGTTTGCCTTCCGCGCGAGCTCTGCAACTGAACACGTCCAGTGCAGCAAAGCCAGGTGCAGCCAGGTGGGAGGAGAGCAGGATGGAGGGAAACCAGGGCCAAAGTGCCAGAGGGGGTTTCGTTGCAAGAGGCCACTGTTTTTTTAGAAACTTATTTATTTATTTATTTATTAAAACATTTCTATGCCGCCTCTTGCCGAAGCCTCGGGCAGCTCACAACACAAAATAAAATACAATAAAATACAAAAATACCAATATAAAATTAGCAATATAAAATAAATAACAATATAAAAGAAGTCTCCCTGGCCAGATAAATAAGCAAATATTGTTAACAATTAAAATGTTGCTTAAATAAAAAGGTCTTTGCCTGGCGCCGAAAAACAAATAACAACGGCGCCAGGCGGACCTCTCTGGGGAGCGCATTCCATAACTTAGGTGCCACCGCTGAGAAAGCCCTCCTCCGAGTAGCCACCCTCCTAATTTCTCTCACGGAGGGCTCCCGGAGAAGGGCCTCTCCCGCAGAACTCAAGGGGCAGCCGGGCATATATGGATGTAACCAGGACCCAAGCCGTTTAGGGCTTTATAGGTCATCACCAACACCTTGAATTGGGCCCAGACTTCAATGGGAAGCCAGTGAAGCTGACGGAGGACTGGAGTCATGTGAACATAACGCCCCGTCCCCATCAGCAGCCTGGCAGCTCTATTTTGAACCAATTGAAGTATCCGGACCGTCTTCAAGGGTAGCCCCACGTAGAGCGCGTTACAGAAGTCAAGGCGGGAAGTCACCAGCGCGTGTGTTGCCAGGCAGTCATACTCCAGGTCGGGGCGCAGCTGATTAATCAGCTGAAGCTGAAGGAAAGCGCTCCTCGCTGCTGTTGTCACCTGAGCTTCGAGTGAAAGCTCCGGGTCGAGGAGCACTCCCAAGCTGCGGACCTTGTCCCTAAGAGGGAGTGCAACCCTATTCAGGACTAGGTCAAATCCACCCTCTCCGAAGCCCGATCCACCAACCAACAGGACCTCCGTCTTGTCTGGATTGAGCTTCAATTTATTGGCCCTCATCCAGCCCATTACCTCGGCCAGGCACCAGTTCAGCACAGCCACTGCCTCACCTGGATTGGTGGAAAACGAGAGGTAGAGCTGGGCATCATCAGCGTACTGATGATTCCGCAGCCCACACCTCCTGATGACCTCTCCCAGCGGTTTCATGTAGATGTTAAACAGCAAAGGGGACAAAATGGACCCCTGTGGTACTCCGTGGCATAGCTGCAATGGCGCAGAGCCATAGTCCCCCAGCACCACCTTCTGGAATCGGCCATTGAGATAGGAGTGGAACCACTGCAAAGCAGTGCCTCCGACCCCCAATCCCGCTAGCCTATCCAGAAGGATACCATGGTCGATGGTATCGAAAGCCGCTGAGAGGTCCAGGATAACCAACAGGGATGCACTCCGCCTGTCCTTCTCCCTGCACAAGTCATCGTACAGGGCGACCAAGGCAGATTCAGTACCGTACCCGGGTCTGAAGCCGGACTGAAATGGGTCTAGATAATCAGTTTCATCCAAGACTGCTTGGAGTTGTCCCGCCACCACCCGCTCTAACACCTTGCCCAGAAACAGGATGTTGGCCACAGGTCTATAGTTAGTGGCCATCTCTGGATCCAGTGACACTTTCTTCAGGACCGGTCAGACTACCGCCTCCTTTAAAGGGGCAGGCACCCAACCCTCCCTCAGAGAAGCGTTAACCACCTCCAAGATCCAGGTCCCAATCCTGTGCTTGGAATTATTTATTAACCAAGACGGGCAAGGGTCCAATAGGCAAGTGGTGGGACTTACTCATCCAAGCACATTGTCCACATCATCGGGCCGCAATAACTGAAATTCATCCAATAATTCTGGACCAGACGGCAGCATTGGCGTCTCCCCAGAAACCTCTGATTCATTAGTGGTGTCCAGCTCGTGACGAATCCGAGTGATTTGCTCCCTGAAATGCCTGGCAAAGTTGTCACAGCGGGCCTTTGAGGGTGGAACCGGATCTTCCTTAGGACCCAGGCGAACCAGGCCTTGCACCACTCGAAAAAGCTCCACCGGACAGCATTGTGAGGAGGCAATGGAAGCAGAAAAAAACTTCTTTTTCGCCGCCCTCACCACCACAGCATAGGCCCGATAGTGGGCTCTCAAGTGTGTTCGGTCAGATTCATCCCATGATTTCCTCCACCTACGCTCTAGCCGTCTCCCAACCTGCTTCATCATCCGCAATTCAGGTGTATACCAAGGGGAAGAGTGGGCTCTGCTCGGTGGGAGAGGACGCTTAGGAGCAATCGTGTTCACAGCCCTGGTCATCTCCCCGTTCCACAGTTCGACCAGAGCCTCGACAGGAGCACCAGTCTTGTCAGCCGGAAACTCCCCCAGGGCCTTCAGGGATCCATCTGGATCCATCCGGCTCCAGGGGCAGACCCACACAATCGGGTCTGCACCCTTGCAGAGGGAGAGGTCACTCTCAAGCACAAACCTCACCAGGAAGTGATCTGACCATGACAGGGGAGTCAAGCATAAATTCTTCACCCTCAGACCACCCTCTTCATGCCCCGTCGAGAAAACGAGGTCCAGAGTGTGTCCACGTTCGTGGGTCGGGCCGGAGACATGTTGAGACAGCCCCATGGCCGTCATGGAGGCCATGAAGTCCTGAGCCACCCTGGTCAGACCAGACTCGGCATGGAGATTGAAGTCCCCCAGGACCAACATCCTGGGGGTCCTCAACACCAGGTCGGAGACGGTCTCCGTCAGCTCAGGCAGGGAGACTGTTGGGCAGAAGGGTGCACGGTACACCAACAGAATCCCCGATCTGTCTCGATCGCCTAACACCAAGTAGAGGCACTCCAGCCCTGGTCTTGAAGGGACCGGAAGTCCCGTGAGAGAGATGGAGGCTCGGTAAACCAAAGCGACCCCCCCCCTCCGGGCGTGAACAGTGCTGAACCAGATACCTGGGTGGGCACAGTTGAGAGAGGGCAACATCCCCCCCCCCCCTCTCGCCCAGGTCTCCGTTATGCAAGCCAGGTCGGCCCCCTCATCCATAAGTCATGGATGAGGGAAGATTTATTATTGACCGACCTGGCATTGAGCAGCAGCACCGTCAGGCCCGAGGGGTGGTTGACAAGACTACCTGGCACCCTCTGGCTGGGGGCAAAACCAGAAGGAGGGATAGGTGTCAACCATCTGTCTCTCCTTCTTCTACACGGACACGTTAAGCCCCCACCGCTGTTACGTCCATTGCCCAAGACCACGCCAATGGTGGCGCCCGCGCACTCCCCAGGAAACGTAAACGTCAACATGGCCAGGGACGACTCCATAAAAACAGATTAAAATAGAATAAAATTATAAAAGCAGTTAAAAACTCCCCCTTCCCTAACATTCAACGGCAGGCGGGCCAATTTCAACAAAAGCCCCTGGCCAGCCCAGCCCCCCGCTCGGCCCCTGAACGGCTTCCAAACGGCGGTGACCGCCCTTTGGCCGTCATGCTTCAGCCGCCGGGCCTCGGCCACCGGCCTCGGTCGCCACCAGCACTTTAAGGCCACAGGGCGCTCCCGAAGCCCCGCCCTGTCCCGCACGGTTCTCACCCGTGCGGGGGGGCGGGCCGAACCGGAACCGGTCCCACGTCCTGGCCGGTGGTGCTGGCCTCCGTCGGTGGCGTGGCGCGGCAGCGTGCAGCTGGTGGCGCGCGAAGGTCCTTTCTGCAGCACGGGGGAAGCAGCGAAGATTGCAAGTAGAAGGTTCTCTTTAGAAACCTTTTCTGCAGCTGCTCCCCATCTGGAATGCCTCCCCAAGGAGATCCGCCTGGCGCCTTCTTTATGTTCTTTTCAGAGCCAGGAGAAGGCCTTCTTTTTTTAAAAAATATTTTAGTGGTTAATGTCACTTCAACCTTTGTTTTGTATTTAGTCTGTATTTATTGGTACTGTATTTTAATGTGTTGTAGTGGGTTTTTATTCTGTTTTATCTTGTGACTGTAAGCTGCCCAGACATGCTGCAGCATGACTGGGCGGCATACAAATGTTTTAAATAAATAAGTAAATAAATAAATAAATATTTGCTTGCTAGTTGCAAAGTCGTGTCCGACCCATCACGACCCCATGGACAGCATTCCTCCAGGCCTTCATGTCCTCCACCATCCCCCAGAGTCCACTCAAGCTCACTCTGACTGCTTCAGTGACTCTATCCAGCCATCTCATTCTCTGCCCTCCCCTTCTCCTTTTGCCATCTATTGTTCCCAGCATCAGGCTCTTCTCCAGGGAGTCCTTCCTTCTCATTAGGTGGCCAAAGTATTTGAGTTTCATCTTCACTATCTGGCCTTCTAAAGAGCAGTCAGGGTTGATCTCCTCTAGGACTGACCGGTTTGATCGCCTTGCGGTCCAAGGAACTCACAGGCGTCTCCTCCAGCACCACAATCCAAAGGCTTCAATTCTTCGGCGCTCAGCCTTCCTTATGGTCCAGCTTTCACAGCCATACATTGAAGTTGGGAAAAGCATAGCCTTGCCTATACGCACTTTTGTTGGCAGGGTGATGTCTCTGCTTTTTAGTATGCTGTCTAGATTTGCCATAGCTTTCCTCCCTAGGAGCAAGCATCTTTTAATTTCTTGGCTGCAGTCCCCGTCTGCGGTGATCTTGGAGCCCAGGAAAATAAAATCTGTCACGTCCTCCATTTCTTTCCCATCTATTTGCCAAGAAATGATAGGACTGGATGCCATGATCTTAGTTTTCTTAATGTTGAGTTTCAAGCCAATTTTTGTGCTCTCCTCCTTCACCTGTATCAAGAGGCTCTTTAGTTCCTCTTCACTTTCTGCCGTGAGAGTGGTATCATCTGCATATCTGAGGTTGTTGATATTTCTCCCAGCAATCTTAATTCCAACTGGTGATTCATCTAGCCCCGCCTTTCTCATGATGTGCTCTGCATATAAGTTAAATAGGCAGGGTGACAGTATACAGCCTTGCCGAACTCCTTTCTCCATTTTGAACCAATCAGTGGTTCCGTGTCCAGTTCTCACTGTTGCTTCTTGACCCGCATATAGGTTTCTCAAGAGACAAATAAGATGGTCAGGTACTCCCGTCTCTTTAAGAACTTGCCACAATTTGTTGTGATCCACACAATCAAAGGCTTTAGCATAGTCAATGAAGCAGAAGTAGATGTTTTTCTGGAACTCCCTAGCTTTCTCCATGACCCAGTGTATGTTGGCAATTTGATCTCTAGTTCCTCTGCCTTTTTGAAATCCTGCCTGTGCTTCTGGTAGTTCTCGGTCCACATACTACTGGAGCCTGGCTTGTAGGATTTTGAGCATAACTTTGCTAGCATGTGAAATGAGTGTAATGGTGCGGTAGTTTGAACATTCTTTGCCATTGCCCTTCTTCGGAATTGGAATGTAAACTGACCTTTTCCAATCCTGTGGCCGCTGTTGAGTTTTCTAAATCTGCTGGCATATTGAGTGTAGCACTTTAACTGCATCATCTTTTAGGATTTTGAATAGCTCAGCTGGAATACTGTCGCCTCCACTAGCTTTGTTGTTGCTCAGACTTCCTAAGGCCCATTTGACTTCACATTCCAGGACGTCTGGCTCGAGGTCAGTGACCACCCCATCGTGGTTATCAGGGATGTTAAGCTCTTTCTTGTATAGTTCTTCTGTGTAATCTTGCCACCTCTTCTTAATCTCTTCTGCCTCTGTTAGGTCCCTGCCATTTCAATCCTTTATCATACGCATCTTTGCATGAAACATTCCCTTCGTATCTCCAATTTTCTTGAAGAGATCTCTGGTCCTCCCTATTCTATTGTTTTCTTCTATTTCTTTGCACTGTTAATTTAAGAAGGCATTCTTATCTCTTCTAGCTGTTCTCTGGAATTCTGCATTCAATTGGGTGTATCTTTCTCTTTCTCCCTTGCCTTTCACTTCCCTTCTTTCCTCAGCTATTTGCAAAGCTTCCTCAGACAGCCATTTTGCTTTCTTGCATTTCTTTTTCTTTGGGATGGTTTTAGTTGCTACCTCTTGTACAATGTTGCGAACCTCCATCCATAGTTCTTCAGGCACTCTGTCTATCAGATCTAATTCTTTAAATCTATTTGTTACCTCTACTAGATATTCATCAGGAATATGATTTAGGTCATACCTGAGTGGCCTAGTGCTTTCCCCTACTTTCTTCAATTTAAGCCTAAATTTTGCACCAAGAAGCTCATGATCTGAGCCACAGTCAGCTCCTGGTCTAGTTTTTACTGACTGTATAGAGCTTCTTCATCTTTGGCTGCAGAGCACATAGTCATTCTGATTTCTGTGTTTTGACCATCTGGTGATGTCCATGTGTAGAGTCATCTCTTGGGTTGTTGGAAAAGAGTGTTTGCTATGACCATCGTATTCTCTTGACAGAATTCTACCAGCCTGTGCCCTGCTTCATTTTGTACTCCAAGGCCAAACTTGCCTGTTATTCCTGTTATCTTTTGGTTTCCTACTTTAGCATTCCAATCCCCCATGATGATAAGGACATTATTTTTGGGTGTTAATTCTAGAAGGTGTTGTAGGCCTTCATAGAACCGTTCATCTTCAGCCTCTTCAGCACCAGTGATTGGGGCATAGACTTGGACTATTGTGATGTTGAATGGTTTGCCTTGGATTCGAACTGAGACCATTCTGTCATTTTGGAGATTGTATCCCAGTACTGCTTTTCCTACTCTTTTATTGACTATGAAGGCTACTCCATTTCTTCTGAGGGATTCTTGCCCGCAGTAGTATACCTGATGGTCATCTGAATTAAATTCACCCATTCCTGCCCATTTTAGTTCACTGATTCCTAAGATGTCAATGTTCAGTCTTGTCATCTCTTGTTTGACCACATCCAGCTTGCCTTGATTCATGGATCTTACATTCCAGGTTCATATGGAGCAGGGGTCCTCAAACTTTTTCAAAAGGGGGCCAGTTGAAAGGTGTCAGCGGTGGGTGTGGGCCGCCAAGGCGGTGTTGGTGGGGGGGGGCGCAGGCTGGTGAAGGGGTGGGGGAGCGCATGGGATGAGGCAGTGGCTTGCTCATGTGGAGATCATTTCCTCTGAGCGAGTCCAAAATGATCTCCACGTGAGCAAGCTGTGCGCCTGCACATGCGCGCAGGGCGAGTGCAGAACCTCTGGGGTGGGCCGGTTAAATGAGGATGGTGGGCCAGATCTGGCCCGCGGGCTGCAGTATGGGGACCCATGCTATGGGGTATAGATCTTTGCAGCATTGGACTCTCCTTTCACCACCAGCTACATCTGCAACTGAGTGTCCTTTCGGCTTTGACCCAGTTGCTCCATTCTTTCTGGTGCTATTAGTACAAGCCCTCCGCAGTTCCCCAGTAGCACATTGGACACCTTCCGACCTGAGGGGCTCGTCTTCCGGCGTCATATCTTTCTGCCTTTTGGTACTGTCCATGGCAAGGGTACTGGAGTGGGTTGCCATTTCCTTCTCCAGTGGCTCACCTTTTGTCACAGTTCTCTGCTATGACCAGTCCATCTTGGGTGCCCCTGAGCAGCATAGCTCATAGCTTCTTTGAGCTACACAAGCCCCTTTGCCACGGCAAGGCAGTGATCCATAAAGGGGAAATAAATATTTATATAAGCATAAATATATAAGCATATCATCTCTCCAAGGAGGTAAGGAGGATGGCAGGTAGAAGACAGGCCTTCTCGGTGGCTGCACCCCATCTCTGGAATGGCCTTCCCAGAGGGGTTCTGCTGGCACCACCTTTACAATCTTTTTGGCTCCAGGCAAAAATGCTTCTGTTCTCCAGACAGTTTAATAGCTGGTTTCATACTGCTCACTTGGAACTGTGGAAGCCTCTCAATCCGTTGGCGTTGGCACAACGGGTCTGCCCTGCCCTGCACTGCATGGCCGTTTTCAGTGGATTTGGGTGGCTTGCTGGAGCCAGCTGCTGGATGAGGCCGAGGGTCATCCAGTGAGTGCCCCTTCTCCAGCAGTGGCTGCACAGGCGTCACAAGCAGGGAGTTGGGGATGGTCCCCTTTGGTGGGCTGGGGGACGCATGCACGGCCTTTCTGCACAGTGTCCGCATCGCAGTCATGGTCAACAGACCACCGTTGCTGATCCTTTGTTTAAAGTCACTGAAGCTGCACAAGACGTTTTCTGGGGCCAGTGCAGAAGAGCTCTTGTTCCGGCGTGTGGGTGGAAGAGATCAGAAGGGAGGGCGAGGAGTTACCTTTGGGCTATCCCTTTCCTACAGCAATGCCCATCGGCCAAGGCACTCCCTCCCCCTCCCCTCCCCTCTCAGTTTAGGATTTGTACAGGAGTGAAGCTTAAGGGCCAGCTGCCCCTCGCCCCCGTGATGAGCCGGTCCAGGGCTGGCCAAGCTACATGGCTCAGAATAAAATCTCTGGAGGGGCCGAGGGTCTTAATCTTGGATGGAGGGAGGTGACGTGCTGAAATCCTAACGGAGGTTTTCTGGCTTCCCTTTGGAAACTTGACCCCTCCTCCTGATCATAATCCAGTGTCCAGTGGCAAAGGGAGTGCCCCTGTTTCAAAGGACCTGCATTGCTCTGTGGTGCCATTTGCATGCAGAAGATGAAGTGTGCCAGGTCTGTTTCAGCGGAAAAGAGCCCCGGGTGAGCAGGGACTTGGGCTGATGGCCCTCCCCCTGTGAATCCTTGCTGGGGGTTAGCTCCTGGAGCTGACATTGCAGGAATGCTTGCTTTCTAGTGCTTCTCTCTCTGGACTTTGTTCCCCTCCTGCAGCTCCCTGTGGAGGGAACAGCTGCAAGATCTGGGAAAGGCTGTGTTTTGGAGAGTTGGTGCTGTTTTTTAAAGAAGCATCGGAGGCTGCCTTATCTTCCAATGCAGTTTTTCCAGTTGCAGGAATTCAATTTTACAGCACAGCCATGGACTCCGCATGGTGGGAGTCCTTGCAGTGACGGTCTCCACAGCCAGAGGGACTCCTGGAGGTCACTCACCTCTGCCCATCCATGCATCCCCTTCTCCCTCTGCTTCCTGCCCTGTTTGGCTCCAGCATCTTGTCATCATGTTGACAAGCAAAGCAACACGAGTGAATCAGGGCGTCTTTGCGCTGAAAGGCAGAGGAGAGGTGCATCTTGGGAGACGATGCTCTGGAGGCTGCTGTGAGCCACCGCTTCGCTGCTTGGCAGGCCTCAGATGACCTCTACGGCAGGACACGCCCACATCATCTCTCTGCTGGCAGCGAAGGCCTGGAAACAAGCCGTGCATTTAACGAGGGGGGACGCTTGGCTTCTGCAGCCTTGCGTGCATGATTCAGGTCAAGTACATCCGCATGAAGTTCCCAACTCTTCACGGAGCAGTCTACTTCTGCTAGTCCTGTGGGGATGCAGGACTCCTGGCTGCTAGCAATCCTGCTCAGCAGCCCTTCTGGCTTCTTTTTGCCAAGCATCGCCTATCTGTTTTCAACCCTATTTTCACGGTCTGAAGAGCAATAAGCTTGTTTTTTAAAACAAGAAGCGAAACTCTTGCCTCTTGGAGGAGGAAACCTGAAGCCAACCCATAGGATTGGGATTCGGACTGGACTGCCCCCGGCCCTCGGCACCCCTGCTCCCTGCTGCCCTGCCCTGAGCAGCGGCCTGCCCAGCCTGGCCGAGATGCGTTCCAGTGTGCTCAGCCTTTGGGAGGAGAATGCCAGCTGGCTGCGAGGGCATCCTGCCCCCAGCAGAGCCGGGCAGGGGTGGCAGGCGGGCACCGGCGGGCTCAGCCTCGGCCAGCGCTCGCCAGCGATTTGGGTGAGGAGGTGCAGGGAGCGCTGCGCCAGCTGCAGGCCAGAGGCCGGAGCTCTGCACCAGGAGCAGCAGCACAGCATTCAGAAGGGGCACGGGCCAAGCTCTATCTGCCGCAGGGTGGGAGATGCTTGGCGCCACAGTACTGCCTGTGAGAACGATCTTGGAACCGTTGCAGAACACGAACGGAACAGGAGTCAACAATGCGATTGGAAAAAGGGCAAATGCTACTTTGGGCTGTGTTAATAGAAATGCCGTTTCCCATTGGGTGAAGCACTAGTTCAGAATACTAGTCCTAGAGTATTTATTATACTTATCCCCTGCCTTTTTAACTTCCCAGGAGCTCAAGGCTGCTGACAAAATTCTCCTCCCGCTCTACATCGTATCCGCACAGCAATCACCCTGTGAGGGAGGTCAGGCTCAGAGTCTGTGGCTGGCCCACAGTTAGCTCCGTGGCTGAGTGGGGACTAGAACCCAGATGGCTTGAGTCCCAGTCCTACAATCTTGACCACCATACCACACTGGCTAGGCCTGAGAGGGAGTCCTTTGTCCAGTTCTGGGGACCACAGTGGAAGAAAGGTGAAGGCAAGCTGGAAAGGGCTCAGAGGAGGGCAACGAGGGTGATCCGGGGACGGGAAGCAAAGCCCTGGGTGGGGAGATGGAAAGACGTGGGCCTGTTTAGCCTCGAGAAGAGAAGGCCGAGGGGAGGTCGGCGGGCACTCTACAAGCACTTGGAAAACTGTCACAGAGGGGGAGGACGGGATCTCTTCTCGATCGTCTCAGAGCGCAGGACGTGGAATAACGGGCTCAGGCAACGAAAAGCCAGATTCCAGCTGGAGATCCGGAAAAAACCCGACTGCCAGAGCAGTACGGCAATGGAGCTCATGACCCGTGACCCATGGAGGCAGCGGGCTCTCCCGCCCTGGGAGCGTTCAAGAGGCAGCTGTGAGGAATGCTTCGACTGCCTGGAGCAGAAAGTGGAGCCTGGTAGCTTTCCCGGCTCCTCCCAGCTCTGCCCTTCTGCGATTCTGTGAGCCGCATGGAGCAGGGCAGCAGGGCGGTTGCCAGGGTGGTGCATGGCTCTCCACATGCAGGCGTCCCTTTGTCCTCCCTCATGCTCCGCAGCTCTCAGTCCGAAGGCCTGAAGCTTTTCTCCATTCCTCTGCTTTGCTGATGCAGTTGGCCATTTTGCCAGGAAAGAGAAAAGGCCAAAGCCAATGTGGGTCTCATGGGAATGGCTCCTTCGCCACAGCTGCCTCTCTGCTGATTTTCACTCTTCCGCTCTCCTGGATTTCCCTGCTCTGCTCCTGAGCCAGCCAGCCTCGTTCCTCCAATCTGCTTCCCCCAGCAGGAAGAGCGGCGGCCACTCTCTCCTCTTAACCCTGTTATCAGGGGTTTATTCTTCTGCTGCTCTCTGCAAAGCAGCAAATGTGAAATCCGATTGTGCTGACGCAGCCTCCCCGAGTGGTCTGCCAGCAGGAGCCTGCCGCTTGCTGATCAGGTCTGGGGGCCTCGACGTGGGGCAGCCCTGGTTCTCTGGGGTGCTCCTTGTGCATTTGGGCAGATGTGTGCAATCTCATGGCTGCATGACCCTGAAAGGAACAGCGGGATCTCGCATGCTCCGCTGCAGGCTGGCAGGGGGTGGACTTGCTTGGCTCAGCTCGGTGCTCAGCTCGGGGTTTTCCAGGCGGTCCACACTCTTGGCCTTTTCTCTACCCTCTGGAGCAAAATGGAGCATTCCGCATCCCGGAGTACAGGACACAGGATAATGGATTTAAGGGACAGGAAGCCAGATTCTGGCTGGCATCCGGAGGAACTTCCTGACTGCTAGGGCCGTATGACAATGGAACCAGTGACCTGGGCAGGCGGTGGGCTCTCCCACGCTGGAGGCCTTTCAAGAGGCCACTGGACATCCCTCTGCGAGGGATGCTTTGACTGGCAGTCCTGTCCTGAGCAGGGGCTGGTAGCCTGCTGGCCTTCTGGCCCCTTCGGCTCCATGAGGGTATGAGCATGACCTTCCCAGATGCGCATGGAGCTCGTCCCTCCGGGAGGATGCTGCAGCCCCCTCTCACCGCTCGGGATTGCTGCGTGAGATGCGGCTCGGGTGGGTGTGTCCTCAGCCTCCCCGGCAGGGGCACATCTGCACCACGCCACCAAGCTGAGGGCCCTGCCGCCACCCAGCTGCCCTGCACGGAGGGTGCCGACTCCTGGCTTGGTTTGTGGAGAGAGGAGGCCAGGTCTGTGGGAGCCGGGACAAGGCTGCTTCTCTGGGGGGCAGCACGATGCAGGCAGCAGCAGGAGGGCTCCCCTCGTGTTCTTTGAAGGCGCTGTGGGGTGCATTTTCAACCGTGCTGGCTTGTGATGTGCTGGTGGAATCGGTGGGAGCCAGGCGGTGCAGACTCCCCAGGCCGCCCTGGCCCCCCTTCGCTAGCAGCCCCGCTTTGGTGAGCTCCAACAGTGCCAGCCCCCCTCCTTTGGTGAAGTTCCACTGCCAAACCAGTCCTAGTCCCCCTTCAGCCCCCCGCGCGCCTCTTCCTCATGCCCGCCCGGGCCGGCAGGACCTTGCACTTCGCGCTGGGCTCTTGGACTTGGCCAGGCATGTCCTGCTGCTGGATTGCTCCATGCAATCCCGGAGGAGTTGCTCCCAAGGAGGGTCTCCTGCTCCGCCAGTGGGAACTTGCTCTGGGTGCGGCTGGGGCTCATGGGACAGGCACGCTCTTCCAGTGTCTTCAATGACTCCGACGGACTCTGGAGCAGACCCTGTGTTTCTAGTGGGCTTTCACACAGCTAGAATGTTCTGAGAGGGTCCTTAGTTCGGTAAAGTTAGGAATGCTATTAGGGATGCTAGAATACATTAAAATACATATTTAAGTGTGCAATTATGTCCTTTTAAAATTGCAAACTAATGGGCAAGTGAGATGAAACTGATGCACGCTGGGGCATGTGCAGCGATGGCACCCAAAATCAGGCTGCGTCGCTTGTCCCTGATCCAGACACACGAAGAGAGGGATTCTGATGTGCTTGGCGTGGGATCTGGAATGTTTCCTCTGATTTGGCCGACTTCGTTGGAAAGCTCTTGTCCTGTCTCTGCCGCTCTTCTAATCTCTCTCTCCCCGTCCCTCTCTGCTTCCAGAGCTCCTGGGATCTGCCAAGAGGGTGAATGTCAATTTCCAAGACACAGATGGGTGAGTAAGCACCGCGCGTGCCGGCCAGCCACTGCCTGCGTGGCATGTGGGGCTGGTGCAGAGGCCCCTTCTGCAAACGGCCCGTGGCAGACCTCCGCGGGGAATTTTTCTTCGCTATCCTCCCGCAACTAACAGCCCTTTTCATGGCTTTGCAGTTGTGGGCGGCTTTCTCTGGTCCAGTGACCAAGGAACTCCCCCTCTCCCTCTTCTTTGCTCCCCAGAGTGGCCACTTAGGAGCTTTCTTTCCAGGAAAATGCATGTGTTTGTCCAGCCGTCAAATTCTGGAACTCTCTCTTCAAAGTCACCCATTTCCTCCACTTTCTGTGTTTGGACAGATGATCAAGAGGCACCTTTTCCACTTGACTTTCACAATTAAGATTTTAGCATTTATTTTAATGTTTTACTGTGCTTTTATTTGATTATGATCGTTATCTTCTGAGCATGTTAAAAATGGCTTTGGTTGGCTTCAGAAAAAGGACGTAGAAACAAAATCAGGAAAAAGAAATCTTGCGCTCTACCCTGACAGTGCGGAAGTTATGGAAAGGGCTGTGCCTGAAGGGATTCGCCTTGCCTGTCACGTGCAGCCTCTCCTCGGGGGAGCCCCACGTGCCCCCTGCCCTTCCCTCCCAGGCACGTGCACACCGCGCGTCCTCCCGCTCGCCCACAGAGCTGCCACGGCCGGCCGAGGGCCGGGTGGTGACCCCACGCCCCGCGTCCGCATTCCGTCCCCAGGCGGTGTGAGAAGCGGGGCTGGCGCTGCCTGACTGGGTGCACGTCCCCCTTGCTCGCCGGTGGTTGGGGTGCTGCAAGTCCCACTCCCCTTTTATCCCCCAGATAATGCTGGTGATTCCGGGGGGCTGCCAGAGATTCCCAGTGGAAGGGAACTTGGCCACGTGTTTCTTGGGGCTTCTCAACCCACACTGTGCCACGCTGGCACTCTCGCGAAGAAGGCCAGCCCACGAGACTCACCGCCATGTAGATGGGAGCGTCTCCCCAGCATATAGCCCAGGTCTGTTCCCCGCTCCCAGCGCGGTCTCGTTTCCCTGTAGAGAACTCTGCACGGTCCCTGGCTCTTGCGCGTTCGAAGGAGGCTGGCTTTCACGCTGAACAAGAAGGGGGCACATTCCCCCCCGCCCTGCGCCCGCCACCCTCCACGTGCAAAGGCGGGGCTGTGCCATCGGATCTCGGCCCCTGAAGGAGCAAGCCGAGAGGACGGACGGGAGACCCCAGGTCGCAGCTGCGATGGCGGAGCGTGTGAAGCTCTCGTCCTGGCCAGTGTTCAGCTCTAGAAGTTTTATTTATTTAAAACATTTCTATGCCGCCTCATTCGCAAAGATTCCGGCGATCGGGCAGAACCAGACTGCAATGCACAATACAGTGTTGCTGTTTTTCGCTTGAAAAGAGGGCAATAAGTGATGTGATGCAAGTCCTCATAAAAGCCTGCACACGCACGGTGCAAAATGTGGGTTGGGAATCATAATTCTTTTTTTCTGCGTAAGCAGCCCAGCTTGAAGTCCTTTGGAAAGAAATAATAAACCCAAATGTGCAGCAAGGCTCAGTCTCTCTCTCTCTCTCTCTCTCTCTCTCTCTCTCTCTCTCTCTCTCTCTCTCTCTCTCTCTCTCTCTCACACACACACACACACACACACACACAGAGAGAGAGAGAGAGAGAGAGAGAGAATCTCTCCTGCCACTCAAGAACTTCTCTTCCTCCTTCCCTACAAAGCAGGTCTCAGGCAAAACCGGCAGCTGCGCTTCGGCTGGGCTCCGCTGAGGCGAAGGCAGGGCCCCCCACCTCGATGCAGCATCTGCTCCGTGTCCCCTTGGCCTGCTGGCCCTTCCTGGCAGCCCTCGCGGGCCCGGGAGCGAGCGGGGCTCGCGGGAAAGGGGGGGGGAATGCCGTGCGACCCCCAGGCAAGGCTGTGCCTCTCCACAGCTGCAGGGCAGGGCCAGAGGAGCAGCACCGGGCACGCCATGAGCTTTGCAGCCCCTCTGTGCGCAGGATGGGCGGGCGCCCCGTGGACAGCCAGCGCGTGGCTTCATGCTCGAGAGCCACGCCGGAGGGCCGTGTGACCAATTCATCTTGTGCCATCACTGGAAAAACTGCAGCGCTGTGGGCTTTGTCAAAGCCCCCGCTTCTACGCCAGGCATTCCTCGCAGGTTACATTACCTCTTCTTGGGTTTGCGTCAGTGGAGGCTGGTCCTGGGCTACTGCGGAAAAGACTGGAGCGAGTGAGCCTGGCTGGATGCGCTGGAAGCAGTCGACACGCTCGCTCAACCTCAGGCGAAGGAACGTGAAGCTGGAGAACCACCGAGATGGAGGAATCCCGGACAAGACCCCCTCAGGCAGCCAGTGTGGGACTGGCGTCTGCTTTGGGTGCTTCCCCACATGCACCCCTCCCTGCAGGCAGCAGGCTAGTGGGTCAGGGAGCAGGCTGTGCTCAGTCCTTCCTCTCTGGTGTGCCTGTTTACTACATGCAGGAGTTACGTGTGTGGAGGGGCAGGGCCCTTGGAAACTGAGCGGTAAGGACATGTCAAGAAATACTCTGCGAGAACGAAAGAGGAGACTTGCGGAGCCACCCCAGCGGGACCCTTCCGCTGCCTCTCCAGCCGCCATTCTGTGCACCGGCAGGCAGAGGCTTTCCGGCTGCACTGAGAGATGCCGCACCTGGGATTCTGCGGAGCAGGAGAGACTCTAGCCATGAGCTGCAGACCCTGCCAAATTTCGTCTCAGCCTTCCACCTCTTTTTTGATCATGACATCAATCAGTTTTCTTGAAAAGGCCTGTCTTGCTATTCTGCCTGAAGACTGTCAGAGAAGCCAACAATAATTTAAGATCTAACCACTTAATCCAAAAAGGCCTATGCCATTTCAGTCCCTGGTCCAAAAAAGACCTCCCATGGCAGCTGAGCCCTCCCTTGCACCACTGAGGGCAAAGAGGATGCCCCATGGCAGCTTTCGGGATTCCGTGTTCTAAACCAGAAACTGGCCATGGAGAGTTGTTGTGTGATGTGAACCTGAGCCTCTTCCTGCAGGGTGGCTTGTTTGTAGGCAACAAGCCATCATGACAACCCATGGCTTGTAGTAGGAAACCAGGATGACTGAACTCATTGTGGGCTCATGTGCCAGGGCGGCAGCAGCATCCCCCCCCCCCCCCTTCTCTTGCCAAGCTTGTCCAGGCCACTGCTTCATCAGGACCCACAGGACGCACTGGAGTGGCTGCCCCCTTGCTGGCTGCGGGCCCTTGTGTGCTGCTGCGCCTTTCCCCCACCCTCTCTGCTGGGAATGGCCGTTGCTTTTCGTGACCTCCAACGTGTCAGCCCTTCCAGGGCTGGGGCAGCTGTTGCTGGCTTGCTGCTTTATTATTTTTGTGTCCCAAATTTACACAATGTCCTCATCGTTTCCTTCTGATCTTCCACAGTGGTGCACTTTCAGGTGACTGAAATTAAAAACCTTGCCAAACATCCTAGCACTGTCCTGGGAGCCACCTCCTGATTTTAGGTACTGAGGAAGGTGGCAAAGTGCAAGTCATCCCATTTAAAGAAGCATTTGGTTTTGACAGGAGCTATCAAAACACAGGGACACATGCATATTCATATGCCCCTGTCCAAAACCCCTAATTAGCCCTGCGGGGGGGGGGGGGGGTTAAAAAGAAACCTTTTAAAGCCCCCCGTCAAAAATTCAGGCCCCTGTACAAGGGGGGGGGGGGGTCACACTTTTCCACCTTCCTGAGTACCTAGAATCATAGAATAGTAGAATTGGAATGGGCCATGAACACCACTGGGCCCAACCCGTGCTGCTGCAGGACACCAAGTCACACCGTCCCGCTCGGAGGGCTGCCCAGTCTCTTTCCGAATGTCCCCAGTGTGGGAGAGCCCCCCACCTCTCCGGGCAGCTGGTTCCACTCTCATATTGCTCTGACAGAGGCAGCTTTTCCTGCTGTCCAGCCTGAACCTGGGTTGTCGCAATGATTATTCCGTGTCCTGCACTCTGGCATCAGCCAGAAGAGATCTTGACCTTCCTCTTTGTGACAGCCTTGGAGGTCCTTATAGAGGGATCTCATGTCCCCCCTGTCTTCTCTTCGCAAGGCTGAACGTGCCCAGTTCTCTCAGTTTCTCGTCACAGGGCAGTGTTTCCAAACCCTGGGCCATTTTTCTGGCCTTCCTCTGCATCCTTTCTCATTTTCTGCATCCTTCTTAAATTTTGGTGCCCAGAACTGGACTCAGTATTCCAGATGAGGTCTGACTAGTGAGGAATAGAGGGGAACTACTACTTGCGATTTGGAAGTAATACTTCTGTTAGTACATCCCAAAATAGCATTTGCCCTTTTGGTGGCTGCATCACATTGTTGGCTCATGTTTAGCCTATTGTCCACAATTACTCCGAGATCTTTTTCTTGTTCAGTTCTGTTGAGCCACGTATTCCCCATCTTGTATTGATGTTTCTGGTTTCTTTTTTCTGGGCGGAGGACTTGGCACTTGTCCTTATAGAGTCTCATTCTGGTGCTTGCAGCCAGTCTTCAAGTTTATCAAGCTCACCCTCGATCTTCATTCTGTCTCCTACGGTGTTTGCTATTCCACCCAGTTGTGTATCATCTACAAATTTGATTATCTTTTTATTATTATTATTATTATTACTATTATTATTATTATAACAACATTTCTATGCTGCCCCTTGCTGAAGCCTCAGGGCGGCTTACAACACAATAAAATACATTGAAATACAATAGAACATTAAATACAAAAATACAAAAAATACACTGAGTTACAAACATAATAATATAAAATTAAAATTATCAGTATAAAATAAGTAAATAAATAATATAGGAGGAGAAAAGAGAAGGAAGAAGAAGTTGCCCTGGCCAGATCATATGTTTTAACAATTCAAATGATGTTTAAATAAAAAGGTCTTTACCTGGCGCCGAAAAACCAGTAACGACGGTGCCAGGCGGACCTCTTTGGGGAGTGAATTCCATAGGTTGGGTGCCACCACAGAGAAAGCCCTCCTCCGAGTACTTACTCTCCTAATTTCTTCCATGGAGGGTTCCTGGAGAAGGGACTCTCCCGCGGATCTCAAAGGGCGGTCGGGCATATACGGACGTAAGCGCTCGTTCAGGTAGCCAGGACCCAAGCCGTTTAGGGCTTTATAGGTCATAATCAACACCTTGAATTGGGCCCGGGCTTCAATGGGAAGCCAGTGAAGCTGACGGAGGACTGGAGTCATGTGAGCATAACGCCCCGTCCCCGTCAGCAACCTGGCAGCTCTATTTTGCACCACTTGAAGCGTTCGGACTGTCTTCAGGGGAAGCCCCACGTAAAGCGCGTTACAGAAGTCAAGGCGGGAAGTCACCAGCGCGTGTGTCACCGTCGCCAGGCAGTCGTACTCCAGGTAGGGGCGCAGCTGATTAATCAGCCGAAGCTGAAGGAAGGCGCTCCTTGCCACCGCTGTCTGTCCTTGTATGCCCAGGACTGAACCCTGTGGCACAAGGTTTGTCTGGCAGGACCTGTTTTTGCGGAAGCTGTGTTGTGTGGCTGCCAACCTCCTTTCCCTACCTAGGGTTACTAGATTGCTCACTATTATTTATTTATTTATTTAAGATATTTGTATTATGTCCTTGCGAGAGCCTCAGGACGGCTTACACAAATAAAATTCAATACATAACATTATAACATAAATAAATTAACAACCCACTCTGGCTGCAACTCACTTTTGTTGCCAGCGGTTTAGACATTAATGGCTGTATGTTGAGTTATTTTGAGGGGACAGCAAATTTACACTGTTATACAAGCTGTATACTCACTACTTTACATTGTAGCAAAGTGTCATTTCTTCAGGGTTGTCACATGAAAAGATATAATATATTTACAAAATGTGAGGGGTGTACTCACTTCTGTGTTATACTGTTAAGTACAACTCTCTAAGTACTCTCAGGTGTAACCCGTCAGGGCCTGGCGCCTTTGTAACGTCCAATGCCCTGAGGAGCCCCTCGACTTCTAGGGGGTGACTCTAATCTGTGTCCCTAAGTCCCCGGCCTCATCTAATCTCCTGTGCGGATCTCCCCCATCCTGCTTTGGGGAGACACAGCAGCAAAATTTAGCATCCGTGCCCGTTCCCTCACATCAGGCACTAAATCTGCTTCCTCCTTCTTAAGTGGCTCCACCACCTGTCTTCCCTCCCTCTTGCTAACTGTGGCCACCCATAACAAAGGGCTGGTGTTGAGTTTGGGGGTGGCGGTGGCTGGGGGACAGAGGCCTTCAGCAAACTGAAGGAAGGTGGCTTGGAAGAATGCAGCTTGCTGGGGTCGCATCTCTGTCCGTGACCTCTCCTTGCAGGTTCTCTGCGCTGCACCACGCTGCCCTAAATGGAAACATAGAGCTCATCTCACTGTTGCTGGAGGCCCAGGCGGCCGTAGATATCAAGGATAATAAAGGCAAGTAGGGGCAGTGGGGACTGGATGCAGGGCAGCTGCCTGGTGTGCAGAGAGGGAGGGGTGGGCAGGACTCCTGGGGGGGCTGGGCAGGAAGGGGAGAGCACCCTTGCCAGGCCCCCAAAAGCGCCCGGGCAGCGCTCACCGGGCGACCAAGCTGGGTCGGCCCATTCTGAGACCGTGCCGGGGCCTCCTGTCCCCTTCCCAGCATTCTGACCCCGAGGGATGTGCCCCCTTGGGCAGCTCGGGGGAATCCAGGAGTCGCGGCATCAGGCTTCCTCCCTGCGGGGCGGGCGGTGCCCCGGCCCTGTGCCCTCGCCCGCCCACGCCTTCCGGCGGGACTGGGGCCCCGGGGGCCCGGCCTGACAGCGGCGCCGCCTCTCCCCGCAGGGATGCGGCCCCTGCACTACGCGGCCTGGCAGGGCAAGAAGGAGCCCATGAAGCTGGTGCTGAAGGCCGGCTCGTCTGTCAACTCCCCCTCGGACGAGGGGCAGATCCCGCTGCACCTGGCGGCCCAGCACGGGCACTACGACGTGGTGAGGGCTGGGGCACTGGCCCTGTGCCGCTCTGGCCGTCCCTGGGCACGAAGGCCCCGTGTCCGTGGTGCCTCGTGCCCCGGCCTGGAGGGCGGGGGGCAGAAGGGGGGCCCGCCACGGAGGGCCCTCTTGCTGGCTGGGCTGGGCTGGGCTGGGCTGGGCTGGGCTGGGCTGGGGCGGGGCGGGGCAGCTCGAGGGGGCGCAAGGTGTGCGGAGCTCGGGGGGCTCAGCCGTGCCCCGGCCCTCCCTCTCTCGTAGTCAGAGATGCTGCTGCAGCACCAGTCCAACCCCTGCATCCTGGACAACTCCGGGAAGACCCCGCTCGACCTGGCGTGTGAGTTCGGCCGGGTCGGGGTAAGTAGCCCGCCCGCCCCGGGGTGCCGTCTCGGGGCAGGCCTGCCGTGGCAGGGGGAGCGGGGCCGGGTGAGGATCCATGAGCGGGGAGCGGGGGGGGGGCGTTGTCGCCGCTGCTCCTTTACAGGGCCGGGGAAGATGGCCGCACTGCCGCCACCCTGGGCTGGGCTTGCTCGCTTTGTGAAGGGCCCCATTTCCCTGCCCTTTCCGTGTTCCTGGGGCTATTTCGACACCCCTTGCTTTCCCCCCTCTGGAGAGCTGTGGGACCGGTTCGTTTTGAAATTGGAGGGGCAGAGGCCGGCCCGGCCCGGGGTCTGTGGTGGGAGCGCCAGGGAGCGCATGCCTCGGCCGGGGCAGGAAAGGAGGCGCTCCCTCAGGCAGCGGCTCGGCCCGCGGTGGCTCCAGCACACTTCTGCTCCCCTCGTGGCCTCGATGCACGAGGATGTGGGAGGTGCCCGGGGTCCCGCGAGGGCCGGCGTTCCTGGGGGGGGGGACTTGGCCTGGCCCAGCCCCTCTGACCCACGGATCTGCGGGGGGGCGGGCTGTGGGGGCTTCCTCGGGCAGCCGCTGGGGCGTGCCGAGGGGGTAGTGGAGGCGGGGGGGGGGGGCGGCCCCGGCCACCCTGCCCGCCCCGCTGCGGCACTCCTGCTCTTGGTCCCGCAGGTGGTGCAGCTGCTGCTGAACAGCAACATGTGTGCTGCCCTGCTGGAGCCCAAGCCGGGCGACGTCACGGACCCCAACGGGACCAGCCCGCTGCACCTGGCCGCCAAGAACGGGCACATCGACATCATCAGGTCAGCCCTGGGCGGGGGCATGCGGCCGCCTGGCGCCGGGGTCCCCACATCACGCAGCGGGGGGCGCTGGGAGGGAGCCCCCCGGAGAACTGGGCTAGGCCTCCCCCGGGGATGCCGCTAGGGCCACATGCAGCACTGGCTCCCTGCGGAGAGGAGGGGGCTGGCCTTGCTGTCGAAGGCAGGTGGGCACTCCAGCACCAGGCCTGGCCTCTGCAGAAAGCGGGGGTTCCTCGCAAACAAATTTTCTTTATTTATTACACTTTCCTGCTGCCCGTCACCTGAAGGTCTCTGAACTATTAACTGAGAACATCAAGTGCAGTATAAAAATGCGGGGGGCGACCATGTTAAATGCCAGTGAGAACGAGGGAAAGACCAGCTGGCCGTTCCAGGACCTCACATGCAGTGCAGGCTGGGAGCAAACTTTCTAGCACCTCAGCGTGTGGCTTGCAGGCTGCAGGGCTTCCCGGGACCTTCCTGTGGGATCACCAGCACTTCCCAGCAGCCCACCCCACACGGAAGCCCCAAATCACACGTGCCGGCTGGCGTGATGGAGCCGCGGTCCCCACGCTGGGAGGGCCCCAGGCTGCAGGCCTGGGGCCGTGGTGGGGCGGCCCCTGCCTGGTGTTCACCCTGGAATCCCAGGGAAAGGAGGGGCCTGGGCCTGCCGCTGTTTCCCAGTCCAGCCCACCCCCGGCTGGCCCCCCTTCCTCCCGGCTCCCGCCAGGTCCCGTGCCTCGCTGCGGCAGGGGATTGACCCAGCCTCCCCGGTGCATTAGCCACGAGATTTCAAATCCCACAATTGCTGGGTCCCCCTTCTGCAGTTGGGAGGGGGGCTCCGGCCAAGGAGGAGCCAGGAATGGCGGGGGGTGGCAGGCAGCCCCTCCCAGCTGCAGCATGCGCACCCGCTAACCTTGTGTTTGGGCATCCACACGGGAGGGGTGCTCCTCATGGGCCGGCCACTCTGGCGCCTGCCAGGTGGCCTCTTCCGCACCAAAGCAGCTCCCAGGGGCGCCTGGGCGCTGCCTGCGTGGTCCAGTGAGCCCCCCTTGGACGGCCACGGGTGGCGCGTCAGTGGCACCTTTCCCCCCTCCTGCATCCCGGGCGTGTCGGAAGCGCCATGGCCACAGGCACCCGCAGACGGCCTTCGCGGGGAGGGAGCACTGTCCTGCCGCCCTCGAGACCACTGACCGCCCGCGTCCTGCTGGACGAGAGGAGGCGTAGCCGCGCTGTTCTGCGGGGGGGCTCCAGGGGGTGGCACTGCCCGTTGGCGGGGCAGTTGGGCTGCTGCTCACCCAGAGGGCGCCGGAGCGCCTCCGCTGAGCCCGGGGGCCCCGCTGCGTCACGGTGTGGGTGTGTGGAGGCCGCCGAGGGCAGCTGGCCAGAGATCTGCTAAGGGGCGGCACTCCTCCTCCCCACAGTGGTGCAGCCACCCGTGCTCCAGGGACCTCTCCTGGCTGTGCCAGGCTCACGTTGACTGGGACGCGCACCCTGGCTCCACCGTGCAGCAGGACCCTTGCTGAGCCGGGCTTGCCAGCCTCCCCCTGGCCAGGCGGGGACCTCCCCCCGCCTCCCATTCGCAGCCGGCATCCTGCTTTGTCAGCGGGACCCCTCCCCACTCCACAGCGTTGGCTCCGAGGTGGCTTTCGAGGGAGGTGGGCACGGCTGTTTGCGAGCCCTTTGCTCTGCCTGACCTCCCCCCCGGGCCATTCCGTGGTTGCGACACCCTGTTGTCACTCCGGCCTGTGAAATGGCGGCTGCTCCCTGCAGGGGTGGGGGTGGCCCATGGGATGGGAGGATCGCTTCCGGCTTCAGGGTGGAATGGCACTGGGTCAGAAGGTACGGTTTTCTTTTCTGCTTTAGATTTATACGCGAGAGGGACGTCCTGCTTTTGAGTGGTCCCTCTTTTAACACACGGTGCGGCTGCATGGCCAAGAGGAGCGGGGCCCGCAGAAGAGGTTCTGCTCCGGGCACCCCAGGGTGCAACTTCCCGGCACCCACACCCGCCTCTGGGGGCGGCTGCCGCACATGTGACGGCAGAATAGGCCGCGCCACCACTGCATGGGCTCCCTGGGGGCCTGCCAGTTTCCAGGCTCCGGTGGACGGGCCGCTTTTCACTTCCTGGTTCCGAGTGCCCCCGGCCTGGCTCTCTGGGGTGCCGGTCCCGGCGGTGCAGCCTGGCAGGAGGGGCCCTCCAGAAGAAGCCCCACTTGCCGGCTGCCTTGCCGCAGCCCCCCGGGCTCAGAGCAGCCCGGCTGGCCAATCCTCGCCCCGCTGCCCCCGCGGAGCAGCGCCTGCTGGCCCGGGAACGGAGCCTGGTGCTCGCTCACACGCTCGCTCCGTCGCTCCTGCAGGCTCCTGCTCCAGGCCGGGATCGACATCAACCGGCAGACCAAGGCGGGCACTGCCCTGCACGAAGCCTCCTTGTGCGGCAAGACGGAAGTCGTCCGCCTCCTCCTGGACGTAAGCCTCCGCCGACCCACTTGCTCGCGCCTCGCTTCTGGCAGGTCTGGCTGCCGCCCAGTGCTCCCTGGAGGGGGCCTGCAGGGCTCCGGCTGCGGGTTCCAGCCTCCGTGCCGTCTCCAGACCTGCCGCCGGGCAGCTCGCGTTGCCAGACGTGCTCTGGGCCAGGCCCCTCAGGCACATGCGCTCTTCTCCTGCCTGTTCTGCAGAGCGGGATCAATGCTCACATCCGGAACACGTACAGCCAGACTGCCCTGGACATCGTCAACCAGTTCACAGCCACGCAGGCCAGCAAGGAGATCAAGCAGATGCTGCGAGGTGAGGGGCAGCTGGGTGTGGGAGAAGCAGCTCTGCTGAGGGGGGTCTCTGTGGGGCAGCAGTTCCCTCAAGGCGGGAGGCCTGGCAGAAAGGCTCTCACAGCCGGCCAGCCAGCATCTCCAGGAGAACACGCGAGGTGCCCTTTCCACAACCACAAGTCCATTAATGCAAATGGTAGCCATAATATTATGGCACTCTATCTCCCTCTAGTGCTTTTTAGGTAAGGAATCAATGATCGCATCTTAGCCTTCATGGTGGAGGCGAACTTTAAAGTGTCTTTTCATGAGCATTCGCTCTAAATAGCTCCACAGACATCGCAAAAGTGGAGTGCTGAAGTCTGGCATTCTGGAGTTCAAAGAGCATTTGAGGAAAGATGGCATTTCTGGAGTGGGGTGCAGCGTGTCCACTGAGGCTGGTGCAGACCTTGGGAGCCCGTTGCCGCGATCCCCGAAGCGTCTGGCCCGCTGCACGTGTCCCTTTCCCTCCCGTGGCCCGGGCGAGGGCCAGCCGCAGGCCGAGCGGCTCCCCACGGCACCCGCCCGCTGGAGCGAGGCGTGAGGGGCCACCCTGAGCCAGTTCCCCCTCTTTCTGCCCAGACGCTTCAGCCGCGCTGCAGGTCAGGGCTGTGAAGGACTATTGCAACAACTACGACCTGACCAGCCTCAACGTGAAAGCCGGGGACATCATCACGGTGAGTGAGGCCTCGGCATCTCCGTGCTTGTGGCACACGCCGAGGCTCGGGCAGACGCAGCGAGGAGCCCAGCCCGGCCAGTGCAGTGCGGAGAGCACAGGGTGCGGCCTACTTCTGGATCTGAGCAAGTGTCGTGTCCCCAGCAGAACCCGCAGCCGCTTGCTCGGTTGGGACCCGCTGGAGGCCTCCTTCATGCTCGCCTGGCTCAGGCCTGTGAGCGACCCGGGCAGCCCCCTGGCGGAACCACATCTGCAGGCAGTGGCCTCAAAGCCAGAATGCGTTCTGAAACATTCAGAGATGCGCCAGGCTGCTCACGATGTTGTGCCTTACGGCAGGAAAAAGAATCCAGGGTTCTTGCCCCCAGCCCGCCTCTGTGGGACAGGGTGCCACTGCAGCCCAGGGAAGCAAAACCGGCAGCCCGATGCGGGGGCCCAGTAGGGCAGAGCGCCCTCCCACACCTGGCTGCATCCTGGCCAAACTATTGCAACTGGGTGTTTGTGGAGAGCCGCTAGAAACTGCAGTCGGCCCTGGGAGGCGGGGGAGGCGATTCCCGTGTGCTGCTCCCACACTCTGGAATGGACTCCCTTTGGCGGTGCAACTGGTCCCCGCTTCCTGTCTTCAGAAAGGGGATCAAAGTGCATAGTTTTAACCTGGTTTTTGAAATGGTTCTTAGGATTGCTATAGTTGTTCTTAGGCTTTACTCAATTTTACCTGTTTGTGGGACTGGCTCGGTTGGTTTGGCAAACTGCCGTGCTTGGTTTTTCTGGGGAAACGGCATAGCAATGTTGAAGTACGTAAATAGATATGAAGCGAGGAGGGCAAACATGCCGTTAGGCATTAGCAGAGCGCAGCTGGGTGAGAGAGACTCGGAGGAAAGACTTTCAGGGCCAGAGGGTATGACTTCAGGGCAGGCTGGAGGCTCCGTGCATCCCATTTCGGAAACTAAGCGTAAGCTGGGAGGGGCAGACTCCTTCCCTCCACGCTCGCCGTGCTTTTGGCACGACCGACCATCGCACTGCTGGCTCTACCACGCAACACACCCGCTGCCCGCCTTCTCCAACAGGTCCTGGAGCAGCACGCGGATGGCCGATGGAAAGGCTGTATCCATGACAACCGGACAGGCAACGACCGTGTCGGCTACTTCCCATCCAGCCTGGTTGAGGCAATCAGCAAGCGCACAGGCAAATGTTTCTCTCTTTGGGGCTTTCTGGTATGCGTGTTTGCCCCAGTCCTGAGCCGGATGGGGCTTGTGGGGAGATGTGCAGCTGGTGCTGGACTTGCCCTGGGGGCTGCTCCAAAGCAGGCAAACCCCCGCCTTCGCCGTGATTTAGGCCTGGAGGGACAGGGAGGCCCAGGAGGTGGGGCCGCAGCCGTGTGCCGTTCGAGAGTCCCCTGCACGTGCTTGGCCACGACCAGCACGCTGCCTTCTCCCACCCGGGCTGCTACGGAAGCGAACCTGCCCCATTTCTGTCAAGCAGCAAAGCGTGGCTGCCCATGGGCTTCCCTGGGAAAGCGCGCATTTTGGCATCTCTGAGACAAGCTTTGGCTCTGGCTCCGAGTGAGCAGGCTCCGGATCAGCCCAAGGAGATCCGGGCTTCTCCTGGCGTCAGAACCAGGCCCCACAGTATTTCTTGTGGCCAAACACACCCGTCCCTCCCTCTCTCCCTCCCAGCTTCCTGGATGCCACATGCTGTCCTTGGGTTGTAGAGGCCAGCTGCCCAAGCTCTGGCCCAAGGGCAAAGCACCCGCGGTCGGCCCAGAGTTGCTTGTTCTGACGGCAGTGGTTCCCCAAGGAGAGGTGGGCTAGGCCCCCCCCGCCTGATCCTTTCCACCAGAGGGGCTGCTGGCGAGCACACTGGCCATGCCGAGAAAGGTGGGATGCGGCATTGCGCAGGGAGCTCCCTGCTCGGGGTCTGGTTGCCCACCTCGACTAGCTGCACCCGGCCAGCACTCCGACGGGGCCCTTCCCAGCCTTCCTGGGAAGGCAGCAGGACACAGCCTCTTTGGAGCAGAGATCACCCCTCTCCCCAGTATTCCCACTGGCCCGTCAGTGCACTCTTCCTGGGGGGG
>NW_025336386.1:1279736-1337409 GCF_004798865.1 Varanus komodoensis
TCCCCTCCCGCCCCTTCTCAGGCTAGAGGAGCCCTTTCATACTGCCTCTTGTTGTGTTTCTGTTAGCAGGTGCGTGGGAAGCAGGCCCTTTCCCAGGGCAATGTCAAGCCATCTCCCTCCAGGCTGGCAGGGCCTCCGTGCCCAATGGCCACTCCTGCGCCTCTTCCTCCTCCTCCTCCACCTCCACCTCCTATCACCAGCTCCATTTCCTGCCTCCGCCTCCACTGCACCCCCGCCAGCCTCTTTTCAGTTCCTTTCGCTACGGCAGGCTCCCCCACGGTGCTGTGGAAGGGCCTTGTGCCGATCCAGGTAGCTTCATCTTCCTTCGTTTGCCTTAATTTGTGCCTTGACATTGTTTTGTTTGCCCCTCACGCTTTCCCTCGCTCCATCCCCCCCCCCCCCCCATTTTCCTCTGTGTGCAAGGAAGCGGCTGTGAGCGAGCGTGTGCGTCTTCACTCCTGACCCACAGGTCTGAAGCCACAGAGCTGGGGCTCTGACCCCTCCGGGGCCGGCGCATCCCACAGCATCCCTCCCAGCAGGGCACGCAGCCCCCCTCTGCAAGGGAGGCCCGCCCTCCTGCACAGCAGATGGTGCCGCAGCTGAGCCCCCAGCCCCCCGTTAGGCGCGCTCTCCAGCCAGGACTGCTTCTTGGCCGTCTCCAGCCTCTGGCCCCGCTCCCTGAAGCGGCAGGGGAATGACGTGCAGGCGGCACCAGGCGTGCCGTTCGCCAGCCCAGGCCGGTCCGGAAGCTGCAGCCCCATGCAAGGAGCGCCTCGGCCACGCGAGAGGCCTTGCGTGTCTCCCGACTGTGTGCGCCCTGTGGGGCTGCCCTGGAGGGGCAGTGCCGCAGTTACTCTGCCGCGCCCACGAGAGCCGTCGGGCTGACCGTCCCGGGGATTCACCCTCGGACCCCTGCATTGCACGCTTCCTCGCTTCAAAAGCATAAACGTTCGGTCAAGCATATGTGGAAAGCAGTGAAAAGCCAAGGCAGTTCAAGGGCTGAGGGCCTTGCCGTATCTTGGGGATTTCATTTTGGTTTTTAAGCCAGTTGTGCCTGCCAAGGAGGGCGGCTGCTGCTGGGAAGTCAAGGCACCAGGACTCCTCACGGCTCTTGCTGGTGAGGCAGAACAAGCACTGCAGCCTTGAAAAGCACGGCGGCAAAAGCATGGAGCACCTCTGAGGGCAACGGCGGGGACACCGAACTGGTGGGAGATCTGTGTGCCTTGGCATCCGGCCAAAGCGGGGCTGCAGTCACAGAGCTCCACGAAGGCTGAACCGGGAAGGACAGCCCCTAAGGAGCGGCAAAGCTCATCGGGCGTCCAGGCATTGCACCCCCAAGTTTGGGTGCAAAAGCTGGCTGGAAGGAAACCGATGCCTTGGAAGCTCAGTGCTGGAGGAGGGGTTTGTGAATGCCTGGGCTGGCAGAAAGACAGGCAAGGGGGCCCTCGATCAAATCACGCCAGAGCCTTCCCTAGAAGCACAAATGACACAGCCGAGGCTGTCGTATAACAGGAAGGCAAAACTCACTGGGGAGGACAATAAAGCGGGAGAAAGAGAAGAGGGCCAACTATGAGAAGAATCAGCTTCAGGAAGGAGCCACGGCCTGGAGTTCCCAAAGCTGAGTGGGGCTGTGAAGGACAGGACCTTCTGGGGGGGTATTCCTGGGGCCGCCAGAGGCTGGAGACCGCTGAAGGCCCCGTCACAGCATCAAGCCGCCTTGTGAGGCAGCATGCGCTGAAAGCGGGGTTTCAGGATTGCTTGAATAAAGGAATCATGTTACTCCTTTAATAATAGTCATATTTCCTTTCCTAATAATAGAGCTACCCAGAGTCATCCTGACTAATGGGCCAGAGACTAATTTAATAAATAAAGGAACAAATACTACATTGCAGAGAGCTGTTAAGCTGCAGAGGAAAGAGTAGGGGAGAGGAGAGGAAAAGTGAGGCGTAGCGATTCGAAATGTGACATTTCAGGGAAAAAGCAAAGGGCCGCGCTTCCCCAGCTGCGCCTGCCTCGTGCGTTTCCCTGGGCTTCCGCTTCCTGCTGGTGCTGCGTGTGTCGGGCGGTTCCAGGTGTCCAAGGCAGCGGAAGCAAAGGGCAGAACACGGAGGGCCGTCAGAGAGCGGGCGATGCTGAGGGGGGCACCGTGGGAGGGGCGGGCGGGCGGGGGCACCAGGCCAAGGCTGAGAGGAGCCAAGGGGGGAAGAGGGTGGGGGAGCTGGTGCCGGGAGGACGCTCTGTGACCGAGTGTGAGTGCCGGTGTGGAAGTCCAGCCCTTTGTTTCTCGGAATCACGTTGGCATTTGTGCGACATCCCCGTTTCCCACCTCCCTTGCTCCCCACCTCTAGCCACCCCTCTCACCTCCCAGATGCTCCCGGGAGGGGCAAGGAGCGCCCCAAGTGCACGTGGAATGCCTGCAGGGGCAGAGGGGGGCTGGCGTCCCCCCAGACCATCCTTGCCTGCTTTAGCAAGAGCAGCTGCGGGCCCCACGGGGGGGGGGGGGCATCCTGTTCTAACAGCAGAAGCCGAGGCAGGCGTGTGGCAGGGTCCATGGCATGGCGCCCAAAGCGCCCCGGCCCCCCAGCCGTCCCACAGGCCCCCAGCGCTCGCAGACGGGGCACATCCAACCGATGGGAGGAATTCTGTAAAATATGCACAAATATTCACACGCATGAGAGGGGGCAATGTAGAAAACCAAACGGGCCGGCAGGCCACCATGGGCAGCGCTGGGGCGCGCACTCGCAGTCGCCGAAACAAGAACCGCAGAAGGGGGAGCGACAGTCTCCGTTCGGAATCGCTGGGGGAAGAAGCACCGGGACCAGGCCGCAGCCAGGCCCCACGGCTCGAGCGCGCCGGCTGGGGGAGGTCCTCTGCCAGCTGCCCGAGTGCTCCGGGGTGCTCGCCGCTCCCTGCCGTGCGAGGGGGCGGGGGTGGCGCCCCTCTCGCCACACAGCTTGCCTTCACGCTCCCAGCAGGGTCCTCCGGGTTGCACGGGCTTGGCACCCATCTTAGAAACACCGGCACAGAGCGAGTCGGAAGGGGCCTGCGGGGCCATCTGGCCTGGCTCCTGGCTCCAGCCGGCTCCGCTCGGGTCTCGCGTGAAGCCGTCCCTAAAGCGGGCCGAGCGGTGACTCCCATCCCAGGCTGCACCAGCCCAGCAGTCCCGTCACGCGAACCACGGGGGCTTGCAGGCGACGGGGCACCATCCTTGGGTGCAGACCCCTTTCCTCCCTCTCATGACTCCTGCGGGGGGGGGGTCTGCCAATGAAATGGACCGGATGGAGAGTTAGCAGCAACTTTGCTTTGTGGGGAATTCGCAGTCGTGAGAAGCCAACTCCGGAATGTGGAAGCTGCCTGAACCTGACCGGGACGGGGTCCAGCGAGCCCAGCGCTGTTGATACTGGCTGGCAGCAGCCAGTCCCCAGGCTTCGGCAGGATCCTGTCCGAACCCTGTGTGGACGTGTGTGCGGGGAACACGCACAGCAGGAGCATTGCGCTGGAGGTGGTGCTGGCTCTCGCAGGCTTAGACGGTCTTGGGAAAAGATCCGGGGATGGGGGGCTGCTAAGGGGAAGCTGGAGGGGGAGTCACCACCCTCACGTTCCTCTAGGAAGCATCTTCCTGGCCTCTGGATTGCGCCTTCATCAAGGGCTGCGCACCCGGACAGTTGGATGCAAGCTCCCACATGAGTTTTTCTCTCCAGTTTCACTTCTGTTCACATTCATATTTTTTAAACTCCTTTGTTTTTTCTGCACTGTTTACAAATAAACATGTGGACTTCGTTAAGTTCTTAATTTCTGGCCAGTTCCAGTAGGCATCCTGCTTCCACTCTGGAGGGGCCAGGGGCTCGCGGGGTTGCTTGCCTGCCAGGGAGCTGCTAAAAGTGAGGACCCTGCCAGCCTTGGCACATGGCACGCAAGACCCCCTAGTCTGGGTGAACCAATCACCCCTTTCCTATTTTCTCCCATGTCCAATTTCGTGAATTTGGTGCGTTATATGCAAATAGGGACCAAATGAAATTCCTGCCCATCCCAAAGATTCCTCTGCAGCTGTGTAAGACAGAGTGAGGAATCTGGGTGCTTTGCCCCCCCAGGAAGAAGCTGTGGGGGGGGGACCGGACATGTGGAGGAAAGGCAACGGATGTAACCTGCTTGAGTGATCTGCCCAAGGCACACGAGCCCCACCCCGGGATCAGCTGCCTGCCTGGGGTGGGCTCTCTCTCTGCTGGGGTGGCAATGGCTGTCTTTGACCCCAAAGGTTCGCGAGGGTCTGATGGCAGCCCATCCCACCTGTCCCCATTGCAAGGTGGACCTCCGACCACGCTGGCCCCAGCCGAAGAGATCTGGGTGCTCCGCAAGCCCTATGCAGGTATGAAGGGGGTGGGAGGGCCGCCCCTTGGCCAGTTGCCCCGGGCCTGGGTTGGGCGCACACCCGGCTCGGGCCAGGCGCCCTCGCCTGCAGGTCTCCCCGGCCTGCCAGGGTGGGTTGCTGCCCCCCACATGCACTTTCCCATCTCAGCTTGGTGCTGGCGGTGGGGAGCAGGCTGGGCGGCGGGGTGGGGAGACGTGCCCGGTGTCTGCTCCCGCCTGGGCTTCTTCGGGCAGTCGTTGTGGGATGCGGCGCCAGGGGCCCTGTCCCCGAGGGTGGCCTTAGAGGCAGGTGGACATTTGGCCTGCAGCTCCCATTATCCTTCACCGCTGGGAATGCTGGCTGGGGCTGATGGGCGCTGTGGGCTGAGGCAGCCAGGGGGCTGCAAGCGTTTTGCCCAGCTTCGCGCATTCTTGGCTGCCTGCCTTGCCTCTCACCTGCCCTTCCTCCCCTCTAAATCGGCAGGCGGCGACCGCAGCAGCGTGGGGAGCGCGGGCAGTGTGGCCAGTGGCCGGAGCTCAGGCAGTGGCCAAAGCACCGGGAGCGGAGGCCACGCAGCCCTCCATCCAGGCTCTGAAGGCGTCAAGGTGAGCGGGACCACCTGCCGCCCGGGGCGTGTGCCTCCAAGCGCACTGGGAATGCGGTCGTCACGGCCGGCAACTGGGAAAGCGCTCCCCAAACCTTACAGGCTGGTTTGAGCCCCTGCACCGGAAACCACAGCGGGCCCCGCCGTGGGGCTGCCTGCAGCAGGCTTGTCGCATGCCCATCTTCAGGAGGGGGGGCAGGGGAGCCGGAGACCCCCCCCACCCAGCCCCTCACCAGACGGCTTTCTGCTTCCTCCCGGAAGCTTCCCAGGCCACGTGTGCCAACGGGCATGCCGCACACGCCCACTCCCCGCCACCCCCGGGCATGCCGCTGCACCGGTGTCCCCACGCCTCGGGGGGCCGGCGCGACCTCCGCCCCTCCCGAAGGCTCCCCGTGCCTTCCTCCCCCCTTCCTGACTGACGGCTGTTTCTCCACTTCCCTCCCCCACAACCATGCTCAGTTGCTGGCAACTGTCCTCTCCCAGAAGGCATCTGTGCACGAATCCGCTGTGGGCGACGGGCCTGCCAAAGCCGTGGAGACGCCTGCAGGTGCGTGGAGCGCCCCGCGGCAGAGCGCGTCCCCTGTCCCCAGCGGAGCTTTCCTGGCCGCCATCGGCCGCGGCCTCCCCTGCTCAGCCAGCCCTCCGAGCCGCCATGGCCCTCCCTCTCTGCTGCTGCCATGCCTTCGCTTGCTTCGGTTAGTGGGGAGACGGTGGGATGCCGGGGGAGGGCGCCCCATCTGCCTGCTTGGCCGCCCGCCACCCTCTGCCGGGCGCCCGCCTGGCCCGCGGGGGGCTGCTCCGGTCCTCCCTGGTGGCTGGCCGAGCGCCCGCCCCCCTCCCCACCTTGGAGTGTGAGCCCCGCACGGCGCGGCCTTCCTATGACGCTTGTTTGGAGGGCTCTGCAGCATGCCCGGGAGGACCCTCTGCGCCCAGGGGCTGCAGCCCCCCCCCAGCGTCCCCTCCCCCTCTCGAGGGTGCTGTAGGAGCCGTGTGGCGCAGAGGAAGCCGGCAGGTGGCACTCCTCCCCAGGTGCCCAGAGGAGCGTGCCCAGATGACGGGCTTGGGGTCAGCCTGGGGGGTGCTGCGGGTGGGAGGAGGGGGGAGTGTAAGGAGGCTCCCACCATCGGCCTCTGGGAAGGGGCCTGCTGGCATCCTGCGTAGGGTTCGGAGAGGCTCCAAGCTGTTCGTTTATCTGCAGGAGTTTCCCTGCTTCTGGTGCTTCCAAGGATTCAGCTTCTGAAATGGATTCCGCTTTTTTAGCTAGCCCAGCCAGACGCTGCAGAGGAAACCAGCCCTCCGTCACTCGCTTCCCAAGCCAAGCCGTGCCTGGGCCCTGGGGGCTTTGCAGGCTGGCTGGGTGAGAGGGTGTGAGAGCCCCAAGGTCACCTTGGCTGCCTTCTTGCTCTCCCTGCCTGGCCCTGCGGCAGCAGCTGCCCATGGGGGATTCTGCGCCTCTGGGGGGTTTGCTTAGGAACGCCAGCCTTTTCCTGCCACCCTCACATCTCTGGGTGTCTTTTCCTGTTCCCAGCAGAATGGCCAGCTGGACACCATCCTGGCTGCTGGCCCCAGTGGGGTGCAAACGCCCACCCTGCCCTGCCCTGCCCTGCCCTGCCCGGCCGCAGAGCTTGCCCAGCCCTGTATGCTGAGCCCTGTCATTTCGCGAGGGTAACATGCCAGATAAGGAAACGGTGGCTGCGGGCCCCGTAGCTCCGCGTCGTGCCTGCATCCTCCAGGAGCAGTGTGGGAGGATGCTGGTGAGGAGCCTGGCCTTGGGGCAGTCGGGGGTGTGGCCCCGCACCCCCGTTTGCTGCTGACGGGGCTTGACAGCTGGACAAACGTCTGCATTGCTGAGCGAGCGAGCGAGCGAGCTTTCTGCCGTGCTAACGGCTCCCGCTGTCTGCGTTGTGCCAGGTTCCTCGAGGACACCGAGTCTGGGCAGTGGCACGCCGTACCCGAGTCAGCCCTCTGGTGAGCAGCCGCCCAAGAAGGTGGAGCCCTCGTCGGAGGGGAAGGCAAGTCAGGGAAGCTCGGCCTGGAGAGGGTGATGGAAAAGCGCTGCTGTGGCCGGCTAGGGGGCCACGCCATTCCTGCCTTCTGGGGAGGGCCAAGCCAAGCTCTCCCAGCAGCGGAGTGCGGTGGGGGTTACTCTTTTAAGCCAGGGGTGAGCCGATGCCCTACTTCTGCATTTTGCTCCGACTTCTTTCACCACCAGCTGGAGCCAAGGGCAAAACGGAGGCTTGGGGAGGCAGGAGTAAGATGAAGGACTTGTTTCCAGCATTGGAACTGAGCGCAGACTGCACTGGAAAACAGACAGTCAAACGCCATTTTCCTCATTTCAGCAGCCAAATGTAAAGGGTGGGCAGAGCGCGCCTGTTTGCTGCAGGGGTTAAAGACAGACATTCTTGCAGATCGCCTGTGAGCCGATCCCTACCTCCCGCCTGCCCCTTCCCCGAGCTGCTGCACATTTACTTTCGGGGCCACTGCCTTCCCCTTGCAGCTCACGGGGGCTGCACCCTCGCATCGTCCAGCGCAGGAGTCTCGCCAGGAGAGAGCGAGCCGCCCACACGCCCTGGGCATGATGCATTATCCAGCTGCATGCATTTCAATGGCAGGTCCTCCTCAGAAGAGAAAGGCTTGGGAGGGAGAGCTGGCCTCACCGCGCCTCTCCTCTCCTCTCCTCTCCTCTCCTCTCCTCTCCTCTCCTCTCCTCTCCTCTCCTCAGAGCTCAGAGGCCGTCTACCAGTGGCTTTGCAAGTTCCAGCTGCAGCTTTATGCCTCCAACTTCATCAATGCTGGGTACGATATCCCCACCATCAGCCGGATGACGCCCGAGGTGAGGGCTGCCAGGGAGGAGGCAAAGCTGGGCCAATGGTCCCGTGCGTGGGTTCCAGGACCCCTAATTGCTTGCTGAACGTGATGGGAGTTTGCAATGAGTAAGAGGTACCCCTGCAGGCCCATGAGCCCCATTCCCCCCAGTCAGCCTCTGGACCCTGAGGTGTGCCCAGCCCAGCACTGTTCTGTGCAAATCCACAAGGGTTTGCCGGTCATGCGCTAGGCGGGATGAGCGGCACCGTACGTTCTCTTGGGGACATGGGCAGTGTGCCTGCTCAGCCACTGGGAACCGTGGAGCACCTTCTGCCCTTCAAGGGGGCGCTGGGGGTCAGGTGGCCCCTCCTGGGATGGAGGGGCCTGCAGAGCTTTGTGGGCAACACAGAATGAGCTGGAGCCATGCTGGGAGGCAGAAGGGGGCGTTTCTGAGGCACGTGTCTCCTCTTGGCCAGGAGAGCCCCCCCCCCCCCCGCCAACTTCTGGCCCGCAAAAGTACCAGTGCACCAACGGGGCAGGACTGGCGGGCACTGCCGCCACCTCTCATGTTCACGGGACTTATTAGGGGAGTTTAGGCCGTTCTCTGCAGCACATGCTCCCAGAATGGTTTGCTTTGACTTATTGCTGTAGGAGCGCACGGATCTTTCCCTCCCTGCTCAGGCTCCTCCAAGTCACCCTTCAACTCATACCCTAGTGGAAGGTCACATGCTGTGTTTCTGGGCATAAAAAATAAATTGCACTGCCATGCACAAGCTGACGAGCTCCAACGGGGTTAGAGCCAAAGTGTGGGAAGCGCGAGGCTGCCGCGAGAATGCGCCAGGGAGCCCGGCGTTCTGCAGACGCTCCCTGTGTGTTTTAGCAAATACTGCCCCACCCCAGCCCCCAAGGCCAAACCCAGTCCGGGCTGAGCGTGCGACGCAGCCTCGGCATGAACGGGCAGGGAGAGACGGGGCGGCAGCCCACAAGGGAGCGCGGCTGCCGGGACCCTGGAAGGAGCCAGCCTGTCAGTCGGCAGGCTGCTGCCCGCCCTCCCCAGTGCGAGGTAACGAGGCCGTGCCGACGTGAGCCGCACACCGAGGCAGGCGCTCCAGCCAGCTGGCTCGCGGGCTGCGAACTCGCCAGTGCAGGTGCCCCTGCGGTTGCCTCTGGGCCGTGGCCGTTTGCCGCTTACACGGAGCCGAGCAGACATGGATGTCCCATTTGCTGCAGGACCTGACAGCCATCGGGGTTACCAAGCCAGGACACAGGAAGAAGATTGCATCAGAGATCAATAACCTCAACATTTCTGAGTGGCTCCCGGAGTATAAGCCGGTAAGTCATCCCTCCTTCCCACGCCCGGGACTTCTTGACATCAGCACCTTGGGGAGGCCTGGCTGTAGGCCTAGCGTGTGGCCACCCTGTGCTTCGGTGCACTCCTCTCTTGCTCACACCGCTGCTGAGGCATGGCTCCCCAGGCAAGTTAAAATGGTGGCTTTGCAGAGCACGGAGCACGGCAAGCACACTGTCCCAGCGCCTCTCTTGCAAGGATGAGTCCACAAAGTGTGCCTGTCCGAAGGCATTTTCTCTCAGCAGCCCCCCTCCTCCAGTGCAAGATTGCTTAAAAGCTTTCTTTTACTGCATAACGATCACAACAAAGCAGCATCCCTGCATGATTCTGTTGAACATAGTAGGCCAAGAGGAGGCAGGAGGTCTGGACTCTTGACCGTTCCATGACGCTTTCCCATTCTTTTTTGATGGTGAAATATTACAATCTTGCTGTTAAAAATAATGAGGAAATTAACTCAAAACCAGCCACTGCCATTAAGAGGCAATTGAGGGAGGCTGCTCATTAGCAAGCTTGAAAACAGCAGAAGAGCTGGAAGAACTGTGCCAGGAAGGCTCGCTCACACTTTGCCAGCGCACAGGCTGCGTTTGCAGGTGCTCTGAGAAAGGATGGGGGCCCACACAAAGGTCCCCGAAGACCCTGTGCAGTCAGGGCTCTGCATCAGAAGAGCCTCCTTTGGCAAGGGAGGCAGTTCCAGGTCACGCTGTTTGTGTGGAAGCAGCCTGTGGGGGAGGAGGCGTCACTAGTCTGACCCGCACGGGCAGCCGTGGCTGCTGCAGGGCAGGGTGCGATGGGACGTGTGCCTCACCAAGAAACCTTCACCTGCCCTCTCGCCCGTCCAGGCCAACCTGGCTCTCTGGCTCTCCATGATCGGACTGGCGCAGTATTACAAGGTCCTGGTGGAAAATGGCTACGAGAACATTGACTTCATCACCGACATAACCTGGGAAGACCTGCAGGAGATCGGCATCACCAAGCTGGGTGAGGGGAGGCAACGGCCCGGCGGCCACGGTGCCAGCGGATGTGTGTGTGTGCGTGCTCAGGAGGCGGGCGGGCGGAGGGTGCTCTTCCAACTGGATGGAGGCTTGGGGCAGGGAAGCTCTGTCCGTGCCTTGCGTCCCGCCACCTGCCGGCTTTGGCTGGAGCATGGGCTGGGAGGAAGCAGCACGTGTGGCGTGCCATGCGGGATGCTCGCACCGGGGGCCTGGTCTGCACACGCCAGGGGGTCTGACCGAAGGCGTGATCCCGCTGCCCCAGCTATAAAAAGCACACAGCCTTTGCACACTAACAGGAAGCCTCCTGCTGCACCTCGTCCAGAAGCTTGCATTTTGGGGGGGAAAGGGAGAATGAAAACGGCTCCGTTTGGAAAGAGTTGGCCCCCTGGCCTGGCTGAGCATTTGTTCACCAGAATACTGGGGTGCGGGGTGGGCACCCATGTCAAGGCATCTTGAGATCGGTGGCAGAGGCCCTTCTCCGGGAACCCTCCGTGAAAGATATTAGGAGGGCGAGTACCCGGAGGACGGCCTTCTCTGTGGCGGCACCCAATCTATGGAATGTGCTCCCCAGAGAGGTCCGCCTGGTGCCATTATTTGTTTTTCGGCGCCAGGCCAAGACCTTTTTATTTGAACGTTATTTTAATTGTTAATTTATTTATTGTTTTTATATTTATGCCAGGATGTTTCCAGATTTTTAATGTATTTGTATAGCTATTTATTTGTATTGGAAGCCGCCCCGAGGCTTTTGCAAATGGGGCGGCATATAAGTGTTCCAAATAAATAAATAAAAACGAGGCAATCACACTAGCTGAAGCCAAATAAGGCGTGGGAAGGCTGGAAGCTGCCTCACTGTGAGCCAGCCCTGGTCGCACTAGCCCCGTGTTTTCCCAGACGTCACGGGAGGCCAAGCTGTCACCCTCTTGAGAACCATAGCAGAGTGGGGAGGGGCCAGGAAGGCCGCCGAGTCCAACCCCCGCTGCTGGGCAGCACCACGTCACACATCGCGCCGCGGCCCCTATCCTGTCCAGAGAAAGGGGCTCGCCGGGGGAGAAGGGCCGTGAGCGCCTGCCCAAGGGAGCACGGCCAGCTCGGAACGGCGTCTTGCCAGGCTGCAGTCGTGGCGTAGGCCGGGAGAGATGCTATTCCCGGGATCCAAGGGATGCTCAACATTTTCCTTAGGCCGAATTCATGGCACGTGAGAGAAAATCATCGATGCTTTATTTTTAACTCTCGTGATCTGAGGGGCAGCCTTACGCTTTTCCGCAGCCGCCCTGGCTTTTTGCAAGCAGGCCGTCTACCCTTTATTCTTCCCTCAGGCCACCAGAAGAAGCTGATGCTTGCCGTGAAGAAGTTGGCCGAGATCCAGAAGGCCGAGTACGTCAAGTACGAGTCCGGGACGCTGAAGAAGAAGGGGGCGCCCCCATTGCAGGACACGATGGCCATCGAGCCGCCCCCACAGGAGACCGCCGAGTGCCAGTCGCCCAAGATGAGCACGTTTCAGGACAGCGAGCTGAGCAACGAGCTGCAGGCGGCGATGACGGGCACCAGCGAGGAGGGGGCCGAGAGGCAGGCCAACCACGTGGGGCCCTTCCGCGAAGTGGTGTCCTACCGGCACCCCTCCCGCCTCGCCCATGAGAACAGTCTGGGCGGGAGAGCCAAGCACATGAGCAGCTCCCAGGAGCTGCTGGGAGAGGGCCCCAAGGCGGCCAGCACCGCCGCCGTGTCCAAGAGCCAGGAGTACCTGGCCGAGGAGGGAAAGGACGGCGCGGCCACGCTGCCCAAAGAGGTCCGGAGTCTCCGGCACGGCCACAGTGTCAAGCGAGCCAGTGTGCCTCCGGTGCCTGGCAAGCCCCGGCAATCCTTTCCCCCATCTGCGGGCCGCTACACCCCGCCGCAGACACCGACCAAGCCCCGGCCATCCTCGCCGCAGACACTTGGCGTGCCGCACACCACAGCCAAGGTGAAGCCCACACCGCAGCTGCTGCCCCAGTCGGACCGCCCCATGTCTCCCCGCTCGCTGCCGCAGTCCCCAACCCACCGCGGCTTTGCCTACGTCGTGCCACAGCCGGCGGAGGGCGACACACACGTGGCCGGCCCCTTGGCGCAGGCCACCCCGGCACCGCCCGTCTCCGTGCCGGTGCTGTGCCTGCCGCCTCAGGCTGCCGAGGGCGAGGAGGAGGGTGGCCGGCCAAAGAAGAGGGCCCACAGTCTGAACCGCTACGCCGTGTCCGACAGCGAGCAGGAGCGGGACGAGCTGCTGGTGCCCGACGCCGGTCCTTACGCCACGGTGCAGCGGCGCGTGGGACGCAGCCACTCCGTGCGGGCACAGTCAGGTGGCGACAAGAACGTCAACCGCAGCCAGTCCTTCGCCGTGCGGCCCAAGAAGAAGGGTCCGCCGCCCCCCCCACCGAAGCGCTCCAGCTCAGCCATTTCCAGCACCAATCTGACCGACGACTTTTCCAAGGAGGGGGAGGAGGGGCAGGAGCCTTCCCAGGAGGAGCTGCAGAGACGAGGCAGCGACTTCGGCGGCACGGTGGACACGGGCAGCGCGGGCAGCGTCAAGAGCATTGCCGCCATGCTGGAAATGTCATCGATTGGGGGAGGGGCCCGGGCTTTGGCCTTGCAAAAGCCACCTGGAGCGGGGAAGGGTCCCGACGGGTACCACCTGCCACCAGGCATTGCCCTGCACCCAGTCAGTCCGGAGCCCTCCCGTGTTGCGACCGCTCTGGCCGCTGTCAAGCACAAAGACGCAATCGGGCCCGACGGCGAGCTGGTGAACCGCAGGCGCACCATCAGCGGCCCTGTGACCGGGCTGGTTGCCGCAGCTCGCCTGGAGCGCTCGGAGAGCATCAAGTCTGACACGTCGAAAAATGGCAGCCCCGTGGAGCGGCTGCGGACAGAGCCCAGTGGCGGGTCCCCACTGAACAGCTCTGGCGAGAACATTCCCTTCGCCGAGGAGGGAAGCCTGACGATCAAGCAGCGCCCCCGGCAGATGAGCACCGTCAAGGCCGACGCGGGGGAGGCCGCGGTGCTGGCCCCCCGGCACACCGGCCTTTCCAAGGTGGAGGCCAGCGCCACGCTCAAGAGGAGGATCCGGGCCAAGCAGAGCCAGCAGGACAGCATCAAGTTCCTCCTCACCGAGTCCGACACGGTGAAGAGGCGGCCGAAGTCAAAGGATAAGGAACAGGAGCCAGCGCCGCTGTCTGTCTACCAGAACGGCACGGCCACGGTCAAGCGCCGGCCCGCCCTGGAGACGGGTGGCGTGGAGACTGCGTCGCCAGCAGACCTGCCGGAAAGGGGCGAGCTCGTGCCGACCCAGCTCCCTTTGGAAGGAGAACCCAGGAAGCCCGTGAAGCCCCCCGTTTCGCCCAAGCCTGTCCTGCCACAGAAGGTTTCTGGTCCTCCCACACCCACCTCCAAAAGGGCCCCCATCCCCGGTCCTGGCAGTCCAGGTAAGTGGTGTCCTGCTAGGAAAACTCTTCCAGGGCTTGGTGCAGGGCTGCCCACACCCTGGGCCTGGCAGTCCCCAAGCCCCCGTGTTCTTGGCCCATTCTGCATGCCCTGCTTGTCCTCGTGTGATCGCCCTGCTTCCCGCAGCGGCTCACGCTGCCACGGGGCTTGTGCAGCCATCGCAGCGTGCACGGCCGCCCCAAGCTCAGCGAGAGCGCTATGGGGAGGCAGTGCTGCACGAGCCCTCCGGGCTTAGGAACTCTGCCTTTGCTGTGTGTGGAGCCCAGAGCCCTTCCCCGCGGCTGCCTGTCCCTGGCCTAAGACCTGACGTCAGAGATGCTTCGCGGCAGCAGTGCCACCCCGAGAGGCCCAGGGCGTGATGCATTCTTCTCCTTTGCAGAAGTGAAGCGTGTCCATGGGACCCCGCCTCTGGTCTCCCCGAAGCCCACGCCACCCCCAACCGCCCCAAAGCCGAAGGTCCACGCTGCGCTCCAGTCAGTGAGTGCCGGTTCGACGCCCACCCCGTCGCCAGCCAAGCAGCTGGCGCCCACCATCAAGCCTTCCAGCACGCCCCCTTCGCTCTGTTCCAGCCCAGCCAAGCCCCTGTCTCCGGGGGGAGCACCTCCACAGGCGGTGCCTGTCAAGCCCCCGCGCTCCTCCATGGCCGGGCCTTCAGTGGAGAACGTCAGCACAGAGAGCGTCCACCAGAAGCTGGAGGAGACCAGCGCCTCCCTCGCCGCTGCTCTGCAAGCCGTAGAGGAGAAGATCAAGCAGGAGGATGGGCAAGCGGCAGAGTAAGGGCCTTCCTGGGCTGGGAAAGAGTGCTGGGCGGGGTGGGGCGGGCCGTGCAGTCTCCTGCACAGCAAGGGCGCCGTCCCAGACTCTGCAGGGAGCGTCAGCACCGAGGTGCAGTGCCAGCTGCGTGCAGGGCGTCCTGTAGAGGAGTCCAGAAAGAAAGCCCACGGGAGACAGCCAAGGAGGGGGAGCAAAATGGGGGGCAGGGGGCATGTGAAGTTTGAGCGTGCTTGTGCTCTGTGAAAGCTGGGGCATGGGAACTGTGCCAGAAAATCCCAGGGAGGGAGGGAGGGCCCATGCAGGGTTAACCCCCTGGTGTTTCCCTCAGCTCTGCTGCAGAATCCAAGAGCACAGTCAGCATCCTGGATGACATTGGGAGCATGTTTGACGATCTCGCTGACCAACTGGACGCCATGCTGGAATGACAGCTGGAGAAGAATCCCGGCCAACCTCAGGATCTGCCGTGGGCACAAGGGCACAATCACCTCCACGAAGACCTCCCTGTTCCTCTTCCCCACCATCTTTTGAGGTTTGCACAAAGAACTTAAGATTACCTCAGGATTGTGCTGAAACAAACTGAGATGCTTAGGAAAGGCTTTTCTTGGAACTAGCTTTGCGGAGGAAAAAAAGAGGAATCCCTCTTGTGTGTTTTTTTCCTAGCTACACCTCTGTTGACCTTGGGGAATACAAGGGGACCACAGCTTTCCTTCCGCAAATGAAGCAAAGGGCCAGTGTGCCTGTTATGGCACATCTGTGAGATGAAAGCGATCCTCAGACTTTCTCCAGCACAGCTTTCCAGGCAAATCTGCTCAGATTTAGTCCAACTTACATCTTTTCTTTCTTTAATTGGCAAGTGTTTCCTGCCCCCTCTCTCAGATCAATTGCCAGTTGTTCTAGTCCCAATATGTTATCAGCAATATGTGGCACAATAAGTATTAGTCTTCTCTGGTTCTTCACATTTTCTGTTTGGTTCGGAATTGCGTGGAACTCTTGCCTTCTGTGTTGGTAATGTTCCCTGGCAGAACGCTGCCGTTCTCCCACGTGCTGCCCGCTCAGTTTCTGTGCCTGTCCGCCGTCGCTGGGAAGCCCTGGAGGAGGCAGTGCAGGGGACGCCCGAGGGAAGCCGTCAGGCTGGCTGCATGCTGCGTTTTTTGTCCCGAAGGTGTTCGTCTTCTGGTGATGATGAAGCCGTGACTGTGAGGCGTTTCGTCCTGTTAACGAGTCCCATTGGAGACCATGCGCTCCTTTTTTCTGTTTGCTTGCCTTGGAAAGCACCATTTGCGGCAAGAGCCGTGCAAAAGCTTTGGTACGTTTGCATGATTGATACAGTGTTGAAATGTGAAAAGAACAAAGGGAAAATAGAAGCATCCTGGCCGAAACCCCCCTGTAAATACCCCATGGTGGCTTGTACAGCTGCCACAAAATATTTACTCCCAGTTACTTAAAAAATATACCCCTTGGTAAAGGACAGTTCGAGCATGAGGGACTTGCGTTGCACTTTCTCTTTGCTTCAAGGCGCTTGCTTCCAAAGAGTTTGTCAATGATTGGACAATTTAACTGTTCTTGCCTACCACTGCAGCGATTGTTCCCAGAAGATCGGGAGCGGGCAGAACTAAGTAGGCAACGGACGGATGCGGGCAATACGTGCGATAATGCCACGGAGCCTCGCATGGTGAAGTAGCCCTCTGTTGGGTAAGGCCCAATGGTGTCCCCGTGCATTGGCGGGAGCGCCCACTGCGGGGGGCTCCCATTCTCGGTATCCCCGCTGTTCCGAACATGCCCGGTTGCATCCCGGCGGTCGGAGCTGGCTTTGCCAGGCAGAGCGAGTTTCAACAGAGTGTGGATGCGGCTTGAGCCTTGGACTCCCGACTGCCGTCTCAGCTGCAATTCTGGCCCGACTGCCTCTCGGTCTCTTGGGTTTTTGCAGGGTCATCTACCAGCGATTGTTAGGAAAGGACGAGTGGAAAGGTGGGACCTGCTCAGCCACCTCCACTGGGGGCTGCAGCGCTATACTCCCAAACTCCCAGCAGAGTCAAGGTTTTTGTGCAACTGTGCAAAGTGCATCAGAGATTATGCATCCCAGGTCGAGGGGCCATCGGCCTGCAGTATTCTGAACCCACGTGAGAGCTTTTGCTTTTCGTGGAGCGAAGTAATGCAGCAATGGGGCGACAGCATTCTTGGTAGTGCTGCCACCGGGCCTCGCTCAGTCTTCCGCTGGCTTCTGGCACTTGCGAGGCCTTGCTGTGGCCTTCGGGGGAAGGCTGGTTCCCCGGAGGGAGCATGCAGAAGGGCTGCGGCATGGGACGACTGTCCTCGGACCGTCTCCCGGTTGCCTTAAAGTACAGATATTTAAACACGACTAGTGGTAATGGGAGATGCCCCTGGGTGCCAAGGCGTGGGGGTCAAGCAGAGCTGCTTGCTCGAGGCTGAACTGGGACCTGACACAGGCGGCCTCCTGAGCTGCCTCTTCAGGGCCTGCACCATTCTTAAACAAGCACAATCAGGGAGTCCCCCACTGTGGATTGCCCACTTCCCTCTCGTTCTGTGTTCCTCCTCCTCAAGCTCCAGCCACTCTGATCTGCTTTCCTGCGGCATTTCTAGGGAGTGTCAAATCGTCCCTGCAAGAATACCCCGTGTGTTAATCTTGACGGTGAAATAAAGCATTTTGCCAGGAGAGGGTGACCTCACTGGAAGCAGAGGTCACGGAAGCATGTGCTGGAGCACTGACCTTGGCTTGTCCTGTGCAGATCACCAAACGCCTGCGTGCGTATCTTCCGTCAGTGGCCTTGCATAAAACCCAGTTTTACGGTCCTCTTGGGCTCAGAGCTGGTGCTGGGCATTCTTAAACCTTTGGTGGTTATCTAAAAGGGGGTTACTTGTTTGCTGTGATGATCAGTCCTTAAACTCCTCAATCCAAGGAAATTTCAGACACACTCGGAAGGAACTCCTGACTGTAACCGAGTAGTTTTGACAAGCAGGATGCAATTTCCAATACCTAGCCTCAGCCTGTTGCATTTTACCCTGTTCTTGCTGGGCACTCATCACAGTGGGCTTCTGCCTCCTCACTCGCTGCAGTTGTCAGTCAGTCACCTCTCCTTCCTCTGCATCCGCCAGCGCACCAGCTCCACCGAAAGGGAGTCCCGTGATCCCTGGGGCCACACCTCTGGGGTCACTCCCCGCCTTTCTTTAACGTTGCTGCTCCGTTTTATACAGGGCTTATCCTCTGCTGTGGTGCTGAGATTTAGCTCATCTGGCCCAATAAGCGCTGGGGCCAATGATAAAAGGCCCAGTCTGCTCTCCCCGCTCATTGCCACCAGCCCTCCTCCCGCTGCGGCAGGCTACCTTTCTCTAAACCCCACTACCTAGCGTGACGTCTTCCCCTTGGTCGACAGCACTGCAGGCAGCAGCGCTCACCTGGAGGGAGGGAGGGAGGGAGGGAGGGGCGCTACCATTTCTCTCAGGATCTCAGCTGCCACGTCCCTCACACTTCCTCTGCACAAAGGAACGTCTGGTGGCCGCAGGGCCTTTCCTTGGGAAATGGTGCTTGCCTGGTTCTTCAGGCCATGCCGTGAAAGACAATTACTGTCTGTGAAACGAGGTGAGCTGGCATGCCTCTCCCAACTCAAGGCCATGGTCACACTTGATATCCCACCACAACCTCCAACATGGGACATACTTTAATTTTTTGTCAGCTGTATGTCAAGTTGCTTTCTTCTGTTCTCTCCCTGCATCCTTTCCATTTAAGAAAAATCCAGAACACAAAAGAAAAGGAAAAATGGTTCGGGGTAGAATGGCCCCATGGATCTCAACTTGCCCAGTGCTCAGGAGAGCCTCTTCTCATTGTCTGCCATAACTACATTTCTGAGTGAGAGCATCACGCTCCTCTGACCGCCCCATTTCGATGCTGCACCTTACATCCAGTAGTTAGTGCCGGGCTGAAGGCTGAAGCTGAGTTAAGTTGTTGATTATTGCATTGGTAGAGGTCTCCTGTTGAAACAGCCGTGTTAGTGAATGTTACTATGTGAGAAAACAAACACATCTCTTTTGGAGAGTGATGAAAAGGAAAAGAAAATAAGCTATATACAGAAGTATTAATTTAATGGAAAGAAATTATTTAAGATGGTTTTCCCCCAGAGATAATTAACCCAGAAGGACTTTAATATATATTAAAGAGATTTTAAAATATTATCAATTGTATATGAAGCAATTTTAAGAGATAAAATGAAAAGAACTGGCGTGTCGCTTGTCTATTAGACTCGTATTAAGCCGTGTGTCTTGTGGTGAGATCATTTAAAGAGTAGCACAATGTTTAAAAAAGGTACCGTTTCTCTTCTTTTCAAAGTGTGCAAAAACACGTTTCAGTTACATGGACATTTTGGTTTGGCATTTTGTTTTTGCAGTTTTAATGAAAAATCAAAGGATGTGCCTTGTTTTATGAATTTTTGTTCAATCTCATATCCAACAAGTGTGTGTTTTCTGTAGTGTGTTTTCTTTTTAAAGTCAGTGTGCGTGTGCGTGCACCCATGTATCTGTATGTGTGTGTGCGTGTTTAATGCATGTGTGTGGAAGTAGATGCGCAGCTGAACAGATGCACACCTGGGAGCCAGTCCCGTTTAAACACGGCTTTTAAGTCTGGAGTGCAACCCCGCCTGGTTCCTTGCGTGGCGGTTTACAAAACCCGGGCGCTGCCGAGTGACTGGGGGCATCGTTTCGTTTGAGTAGATAGGTCTGTCTTTGCTAACTCCAAAATGTGTCTGGCACAACTTTGACATTTCTTAATTAAAAAACAGACAACATGAAGGTATGTGTTGTAAAGAGAAACAAAATGTATCTTAGAAATATTCCAAGATTCTAATGCTGGATATTATACATATTATATATATATTATATATTTTTATTATTAAGTTATGGAAATTGTATGGTATTCCCCTTCTGTCAGAGCTATGCATCCCGCTGCCAACCTCCTTTTCTTGCTTTGTGCATCCCACCTGCAGTGTTACTATTTGATGGCTTTTGTGGTGCTGTAAAGATTTCTGCTCTTACCTTAAAACAAAGTGTCTGGCTACAAACAGTTAAAGAGAGAGAAGCCCTTGCTTGCCACTACCACACGTGCATGGCGTCGACTGTGAGAGAACACTCTCTACTACGGCGGTCCGAAAAAGGCCCCCCCCTCAGAGGCAGTCCCGCGAGGCCCAGCTCGCTGGTGCACGGCTGCCGCGGCCCCGAGGGACGGGCTCGTGACGCAAGCCGCTGAGCAGGCGGGCGGCGCTGCTGACGCGCTCACGGCCGCCGGCGCTTAACGAATGTCCGAGCCATCTGGCTTGCTGAACTCTTGCTCGGGCCGCCTCCGAATAACGTTCCCGATGTGCTCCCGGAAATCCCTGCACTGGGCTGGCCGCGAGTCACGTGCATGTTTCCACACAACAAGCGGCAAATGTTTCGCTACAGCCATAGGGCCAACCTCTTCCACACAGAAGTCAACACAACCCTTTTCGGAGAGAGCACAGAATGCTCCTGGCCGCATTTACTGAGCATGGCGGCACCTCCAGCAGTTAAAAAAAGGTGTCCCCTACCGGCACATCCCTGCTGGATTTCTTCTGTAGTGCCATCTTTTGGCAACCTGGGGGAGCAGGCAGTTTTTCTGTCCGAACAGCAACAGGACTGTCAAGGCCTTCCTCACTGTGCCAGTCTATACTCCAAACATGGATCTCACTCATTTTAACAGTACTTGTGACACTGGCTTTCTGAAGTCGGAGATTATTTTGTCCCGTTTTTAAACAAGAACTAAAGAATCTGCATTCCCGCTCTAGCAAAATGCTTCCAGGACGGAGAAGCCTATTTGTAGGTACCTGTCATTCTCCATTAGGCAAGTACAGTAAGAGGAGAACTGAATCCGGAGGCTCCACTTTAGTGCTCTCGCTTGCACTCCCTCTTTCCTCGACTATCACTGAATTGTACGTATCCCTGGGCAGGGAAGCCCTTTTCCTTGCGGCAGCCAACAGTATAAAAGCTGAATACAACAAGCACCTTGAAAGAAATCATTCTGCATCTGCTGCCGTTTCTCTACCACCCTCACGTAATAAAGCAGGGAGACAGTTCACTCGGTCCGCAGTTTAGCCACGGTACGAAAATGTTCCTTGGAGGCAAGCAGCTTGTTAAATTCACTGTCTCAGGGCAGAGAGTTTGCATTCACCTAAATGGATTCATAAACCTGAGCAGACACTGCTACAGATTCATATACCTGGCATCACACTTGGAGTGTAGGACAGGCCAAAAGCTGAGAGACTTGCTAAATGTTCTAGTTCTGCCAAAAAGTCATGCTTGCCTAAAACAATGGTCCATTTTTATTGTCAAGAAAGAAATAATCCAAATCTATATCACAATCTTAAAAACAGTAGAAAATGTCAGTAAAAACCCAACAGCGGGCTCTCCCTGTCTGACTGTGGAGGCCGTGAGGACGTGATGCTGTGCACAGGTGGCCCTGTGGTACCAGAAGCAAGGGGCGGGGCCGGTGACATAACAATCGTACCTGGTTACACGAGAGGAAAACGGTTTTTATCACTTGCGGTGGTGGGCACACACGGAAAAGCTCAGCAGATTGGACTAAACACTAGGACAGAGAGGGCCCCCCCACACCCTTGGCTCCAGCGCTCCTGCTCGCGAGGGGCACTGTGGGCACTCGTGCCACCAGGTCCGGGGCCGCTTCCCACGAGAGCATGGCACCCGCTTTGTTCCATCGGCCGAAGGTCGTAAGCTGGAGCTGCAGCAGCGCCCGATCAAAGTCCCCTGCCTACCGACTTGGAAAGGAAGCTACAGTGGAAGTGGTCCTGGGCTGCCAGCCTCTCCGAGGGCCTGCCACGTTGCCGGCGCCAGGGCTGAGGTATGCGGGCCGTGAGGCGCTCTCACCAGTGGCGGCTGCTGGGGCTTCGGAGAGAGAAGCAGCAGAAGGTCGCGGGGGGCTGAGGAGTATTCGGTAGTCTGGCATCCCCAAGCGGACAGCGGCCCCTCACTAGCATGTCCAAACCTGTTGTGGGAAGAAAAGCCAAAAGGGCCGAGTTGGCTTCCTTGCCAGAGCTGCTGCTTGGTCTCTGAAGCAGCACCATTTCCAGCAAAGGAGGGATGACGGGGGGGGGGGGGGGGGGGGGGGGAGGCAAGAGCCGGGAAGGCTCCTGGCCGGGCCACGCTCCTGGCGAGCCGCCAAGCCCAGCACGGTGAGTGCACCACAGTGCCAGGTGCTCCCGCAGTTCCAAGGAGTCCCCAGCTCTCCTGGCCTCCGGTGCAGGCCGCCACCGGGCAGGACGGCAATGCGCTGCCGAGGAGTGCTCTGCGGGACCCAGAGGAAGCGTGCGGCGGGCGAGGGAAGCGGTGGCGCTCCGGGGGCTGCACGGCGCCTCACACGGGCGCAGGCACGGGCCTGGCTGAGCGCAGCAGAGTCCAGTTTCTCCTGGAGGGGTTTAAGTGCCCCGCCCTGACCATTAACCAAAATACAGGGCCACCTATTCCCAGCCAGATGCAGGGGCTGGGGCCAAGGCTTGAGCAACTGTTCAGCTTGTTTTATCACTTAGGATGCCGAGGGACAGTAAGATGAAGCAAATGTATTCCACCACCTGGGTGGGGAGAAGTGTGGTGGGGGGCACAAAGGAACACCAACGGCTCTGAGATCTTCCCACATCTTCTCAGCCCATCCAAATTCCCTGGGCCAGCAAGCAGTGCCCTGTGCTAAGTGCTTTATCCTGCAAGGTGTGGCAACTGGCCTTTGCTCACAATGATCCACCAACCGGACGAGAAATTAACCAGACCGTCACATGGAAAACGGCTTGCCCAGCTTTCTGACCTTTTCTGGTCTAAGTGGAGCTCATTCTGAACTGCTCCACAGCCTCCCTTCCTTCAGAGTCCCTTTTGCCCTGCTGGACGCTGCCGGCTGCCAAGGAAGTCGTGTGTGGAGGGCTGGGGGGAGGCATTTACCTTAACAGTGCTGTCGACCGCGCCAGAGAACAAGCGGCCCCTGGAGACTGCCAGGGCGGTGACGCTGCCCTGGTGGCGCAGCAGGGTCTGCGTGCAGATCATGTTGTCCATGCTCCAGACCTGGGTGGGCAAAACGATTCGTGGGCGTTAGTGCGGCAGATGCTGAAAGGGCGCCAGGCCGTCGGAACGAGCTGTGCCCTGCCCGGGTTTCAGAGTGGTCAAAGATCCCTAAACCACTTAATCCAGGCCAGAGGGATCAAAACCGACTTTGGGTACAAGCTCATTTACAGAGCTTTGGACTTGTAAATGCCATTAAAACATTTAACACACGCTGCTGGTAAAGGAGGCATTTAGACTGGATGAGGCTTAGGAAGAGTCAAGTCACCGCCCTCCAGAAAACACAACCCCACCTCTCTCCCCCATGCTGCTTCCAGGCAAGGGGCACACACGCCAAGAGCAGCGACAGGCTGCATTCTTCAAAGGGCTGCTAGTCCTCAGTGAGGTATGACTGCAGCATTTCCCAACCCAAACATTCCCCAAATGCTTTGGACTATGACTCCCGTTGTCCTTGAACATTAGCCATGGTGGCTGGGCTGATGGAAATTGTAGTCCAAAACATCTGGGGGGCACCAGCTTGAAGGAGGATGGGCAAGTGGCAGAGTAAGGTCTCTTGGTGCTCCTGCCAGAAGAGGTGCACCTCAGGAGTTCGGCAAGGGCCCCACAGGCCTGGCCACGAGAGCTTTGGAGTAAATCCTGTTAGGAAGGGAGGCAAAGCCTAGAATTACGTGCTGGGGGGCATATTAGGGGCGAGAACGTGTGTGACAAAATGGAAAGCGCAATCTCGGGAAGCTTGCAGGTAAAGTCACCTGGCGAACCGGGAAGAGGCATCATCCAGGCCTCCACGCGCTGTGTGCTTATGCAGGAAGCACGGGGAAACCAGCAGGTGAAACTGGTATGGGAAAGGAATCTTGGTTTGATACATATCACTGAGACATGACAGGATGAAACCCATGGCTCAGATACGGCAACAGAAAGGTAAGCATTGTTCAAAAGAGCCAGCCTAAGAAAGGGAGAGAGCAACACTATATGCTAAGAACATGGGAGCAGACCAACTACACAAGCCACAACGTCCATGAACCCCAGCAGAGGCCCTTCGAAGGCATCTGGGCGAGGGACAAGTGATAGTGCTGAAAAGCCATTTTGTATTCACTACTACATGACCCCCGAAATTTGGTGGAAGCAGCCCACTTCCAACCCCGTCCCACCCAAGCAGAGAGTGAAGGCGCAAGCCCCTGCACACTCCGTGGCGGAGAAGCCTGGGGAAGGTCAGTTCTCCCTCCCGGGAGTGGCTCTGCAGTGGGGGAGCAGCAGCAGGGCGACAGCTGCAGCTTCTGCCAGACCCCCCGCAACAGGCTTTTCCCTGGAGGTCTCCAAGTGCTGCCCAGGCTGCACCAGCAGCACAGGGACTGGTGATGGGGCAGATGAGGAAGACTGGGAACTTCCGTGCCGGTGCCAAGCCTGCTACGCAATCACTGAAGAGACTCGCTTAGAAACCCACAGCTCCTCCTGCAGCCAGGCTTCCGATGCCAGGAGACATCTCTTCCCCTGCTCGGTGCTGCCGGGATGGGAGAGCACGAAAGGCTCGAGTCGAGGTTCCTGGTGGTGTGTCTCGAAAGCAAGCAAGGAAAGCAGTTTCCCTCTGGGCTATGCCAACAGAGAAGATTTCCGTGTCTTGCTTCTGCAGCAAGTAAGTGGCTGATGCGGCAAAGGCCTGCCAATCGGAGTGTGTGGAGGCATCTGGGATGCCAAAGGGAGCCGTCAGAAGAGTGCAAGACAGAGCAGGCCATCTGTGAGAAAGTCTGGTGAAGGCAACGCACCACGGTTAGTCGGTCATGGCTCAGCACTGCACGCGAACACAGCCGCTTACACCTCGATTTCGGCCAGGCCTCCTCGGAGTCCTCAGGCTGCCCTGCACGGGAGGAGCTGCAAGAGGCTCCTGTGACGTAGGGCTGCAACCCTCTCTCGACAAGTGTCCATTCATGGCTCCGCATGGACCCGCACGATACCTTCCGGCCGAGGCCCTGCGTGTTCAGCCTGTTCACACGTGGCGGGGCAGGGCGGGGCGGGGCACACTGGGGATGCTTACCAAAGCTGCAGGTGACACGAAGCCGGAAAGGGCAGCCAAAGACCGAGCCCGCATCCAAAATAACCTCCACGGGCAGGACACTCGGCCAAGACCAACAAGCTGCAGTCAGCGCGGGGAACTGCCAAGCCTTGCCGTTCTCGAACGGGGCCCTTCACCCACCACCAGTGATTAGTGCGCCCCACATACCCGCAGCGACCGGTCGTATGACGCGCTGAAGACTTTGGTCTGGTCTGGTGTCGAGATGACGGCCAGGGCGTACACAGTGCCCACATGTCCTGTCAGCGTGCGCACCTGTTCTTTGGATTCAATGTCCCACACCTGGAGTCAAGAGAGCAAACTGCCTTCAGCCCCCTTCTCTCCACGGCTTTGCCCCACCACGTGCCCTCTTGTCAGGAGTCAGAACGGGATGAGCACAAAGGGAAATGGCAGCACACGTGACCTGAGCCCGCCCGAACTTACATGGATGAGATTCTCATAGGTGCCACACACAATATGGTGGTTCGTGACTGCGATGGAGTAGACACTGCCGCCTGATGTCTGCAGAACATGCACGCACTCCAAGTTCCGGATGTCCCAGATCTGAGGCAAAGGAAAAGTGTGGGAGGAAAGATGACCATTTCCGGGCTGGCAACAAAAATCGACCCATTTTCAGTCGCCATCCCGGAGCAGGCAGTGAGTAGAGTGGGACAGTGCACGTACTTTGATCGTTTGGTAGGACCCACTGTACAGGTGATTCTGGGATGCCACGAGTGCTCGGACCCAGTGATTAAGGCCCGTCAGCTCCTTCTTCAGCTTCAGCTCAGTGCCTACAATGTCCCAGACCTGGAGGCCAGACAAACAGAGGCAAAGGCAGAAGCAAAGGTCACTAAATCCAGTCCTGTGCTTCAAGACTCGGCCACCCCACCACTCATCCACCAGGCCTCCAAAAATCAACCTATAGGCAAGCTGCAGCAGGAAAGGCCCGAAGGCAGACTGGGATCGACTGAAAGATCTCCAAGTGACTTGCAGTGGATTAGCAAGGGTTTAAAAATAGTGACAGCAACACATTTTTTCCTTCAAGATTACATAAGAATCCATAAGCTTAAGGTTAGGGAGAAACGGGAGTAGGCTTGCGTGTGAGTTCTAGCCCTGGTACTGCAGGCAAATGCCTTGGCTGAACCTGTCCTCAGAGACCCCCGATTCTGCAAAGTGATGCCCACCTCTGAGGTCACTATTCTGGGTCCAAATGAAAAAGATGGTAAGCCTAATGTCTGCCTATCTCAAGCGACATCACAGTGCCCCCCTCCCCCCTCCCCCACATAGCAAACTGCTTTACCAACCCAAATGAGGAAGCAAAACTATGCCGGAGGAAAACACATGCAGTCTATGAAGGTTTGACCAGGAAAATGCGGTTTAAAAGCCTCGTTAAGCCCCAAAGCTCAATGCAAGACCTGGGCTCTCCACCCTCGTTGAGTCTAACCTACTTCTTGGGCTGCTGCAAGGACAAAGAGAGAGCAAAACCCACGGACACTTCCCTGCCGTCCTAGGAGAAAGGGTAGGGTAGAAATAAAGGAAGTGCCTGGGGCAGGAATGCTTACTATGAGCTGGGAGAATGAATGGCACAAACACCATCATGGATTTAGTGGCTAGAAAAAGGGAAAGGAGAGAAAACGAGGCAGTGAAAAAAGGAAAGGGCAGGAAGAAGCAAAAGCAGGGGCAGCTGGAGAAGGGAACGGGCTGACTTGGGGAAGGGAAATCAGCAGCAGTGAGAAGAGAGATGAAATCAGACTTGAGAAAAGAGGAGCGGGGCCTGGAGAACAGGCCAGGGGGCTGTCCTGAAGCAGAGAGGGTTTGGAGGCAAAGGAGCGGAAACGCTCTGCTTGCCCCACTGCATCCATACCTTGATGGCCTTTAGAGAACCACTGAAAAGCATGTTGTGTGAGGAGACCAGTGTGCACACGGGGTTGTCATGCGCACGGATGGTGTTGACCTTCTGCAAGGTCTGAATATCCCAGACCTGCAAAGAGAAGGAGGCCACGTGAGATGGCTGCTGGCTCAGCCTGCCACGCATCCTCTATCTTCCACACGCGCGCGTGGAAACGAGACTGGGGCCCTCCCAAAGCAGTCTACTCACAATGATGGTGCAATCAGCAGAGCCGCTATACAGTTTGTTCCTGGGGAAACAGAAACAGAAAACAGTTTGCAGAAAAAGCAGCACAGCAGACAGCCTGTCTGTCTGTGGTGAGTAAGAGCGGCCTCCAAGGGACCGGGCAGAGCGGCTTATTCCGACACAAAAGAACAGGAGCTGTTTTTCCAAGACAATGACATGACTCTCACATGTAGAACAGTTTTTTTTTTCCAGAGTGCAGAATGCAGTGTCAGCTGTAAAATTTAGCTTTCTTTTTTTAAAAACATCCCTGGCCTCAAGCTGGGAAAGTCAGAAATAGAAAAGGCCACATTATTCTGATCAGCCTGGATGCAGCTTTGGCATTTACGTGTTTCTCACATGCAGTTCAAGCAGCCCTGACTCAGGGAAGAGGGATTTGTTCGAAGATGTCATGCATGTTAAACGAAAACAGCACCATACATGCGGGGAGTAAGACAGTGGGAGCAGAGAAACAGTCAAATCCCTGTGGCCTCTCATGCAGGGGCAGCAGAAAGCACGTGGGTCGCCTGCCTGGACTTACCCTTGGATGCAGAGTGCCAGGACGATTCCGTCGTGGCCTTCCAAGGTCTTTTGGCACTTGTATGTGGTACAGGTATCCCACACCTAACAGGAAACAGACAAAACATGTGACTGTGCTCAAAAGCAGCCAGGAACCAGGACAGGAAATCAGCTGATGGGCCCAAGCTGTGAATGCAGGAAGCAGCTTGCCCATCGTCTGTGCACCTGTTTTCCCATCTTTCAGGCATAGACAGACCCATCCAGGAAGGAAATGAATGAGCAGATATTCCCAGGGAGCGAAACACAAACACAGCCCCAGGAAATTCCCACTGTGCCCTCAAGACAGGTGAGGGAGAATATGCTTCATTGAAAAAAAGGAGTCACACCTCCTAAACCCGGGCGGTGGAGGGGCGCAGGAGAGGGTGAGCGGCCAGGCCCTTCTGCCACAGCTGCAGTTCCGCCAAGAAGCACTTCCAGGGGGCTTCTTCCATCCCTGCCTTGCTGCAAAGTGAAATTCTCTTCCAGTGGTCTTTTTATAGCTCCTAGGAGGATGGGAGGCAAGCGGAGTCCAGCCCCCGCCCCCCCAGCTCAAAACCACTGTGAAAGGGAGAAGCAGAGCCACCTTCGCAGCATCACTGCTCACTGTGAAGCGCAACCCGCTGAAGGCAGCTGCCCCTCCAGGTTTGCCTGCTCGGCTGCCCGCATGCTCTGCCCGCATCTGGAGGGCAGCTGCAAAGAGGGCGCTGCACTGGAGCCTGCGCCTCTCAGAGCAACCTGGTGTTGCTTCCTTCCCCCCAAGCAGGGTGGTGTGTGTGAGGTCTGGGGGGCTTCTCCTGGAGTTGACCCTTGCGGGCAAGAGGCCAGCAGAAAGCCAGAACATTCAGGAGCATAAAACTAGCTGCAGAACAAGGTCTCCAACATATGAAGCATGACATTGAGAAAGATAAAGAAAGATACCCTGGGAATTAAGCGCTGCACAGCACTTAACTTGTTGTACAGTCTAAAGATGCACAAACACAGTCTTAATGAAGACACCTTCATCAGAATAAATTTGATCCCACAGTGGGCTGCCATTTGCCACGATGGCTTTGAACAAAATGGCGGAGATACATGGCCACTGCAGCCAACACCTCTCCCAGGACTACTACGCACAGAGTGCCTTTTCAGCTTATCTGCAGGCCGGCTGCCGAGGGTTGCTCTACAGACACAGCAAGGGGTGCTACGGAGGGAATTCTTCAGGCCGCAGAGGCTCCCAGCTGGGCTCTCAGTGCCACCCAAGCCCAAGCAACATTCATCTGTCTGTGTGCCTCTGCTGCTGGGACCAGAAGGGCTCATCTTCTGATGAGGCTCAGCCATGCTGACATAAGAGAAGCCGGAGCAAAGAGGCGCTGTGCCCATGGGAGAAAGCTCTGCCACAGCCTCTGACCGGGTTCAGAGGAGAGATGCAGGAGTCCCCTCTGTGCGCGGCAGCTGACTCACTCAGGAGGGCAGTGGGCGGAGGAGCCAATCACCCCACCAGCCCTTCTAATTCCAATCCGGGTGGAAGCTGGGTTATTCCCGCAGCCCTGATGAAAAGCTATTTAATCTTTCCCTCTTCCCAGCCCTTCTCCTTTTCCCTTGAGTGCTGTGCTTTTTACACTGTAAACCTGTGAGCAGGAATGGTCTTGTTTCACTGAATGCCTGAAAGCTATTCAGGGAAACTTTTTGGCTGAGGGGCAGGATAAAATAAATAAATAAATAAATAAACACCCTTCAGTAACACTAATTCACGCTCTTGGGGCCCCACTTATAAAACCCATGTTGACAAGAGAACTGCAACCTTCGGGGGCCCCACACCACCCAGATCAGAACGACAGTGGGGCTGATTTTCTGTCTTCCAAGCACTCTCCATTTTTCTTCCCAGCAGAGGACAACCAAAGGTTAACTACAGTCTTTATTACGTTAAAGCTGGCTAGCCAGGACCGGCTTTGTAATACAAAGGGACTAATATATGCCATCAGCAAGAGGCATCCATTGAGGAGAGACCCTCCAGTTGTGGAGTTAGTTCCTGCCCCTTCTGGGAGTTGATTCTAAACTAAATTCCCCTCCTCCCTTCTGAACTGAACAGAGATGGCTTCACCCTCCAGGAGGTCTGTGAAGCTGGAGGGCCAGACAGTGAGAATGACAGACTTACCTGACTGGTCTGCTCATCTGCCTTGATGCTGAATCATTGGGCCGAGAAAGTCACACCCCCTTTGACTGCCTGTTCCACAGAGTCTCCCCTGGAACCTGGGATGGTTTTGGCCTCCCCAGCTGCTTCTCAGCCCTGGCATCGCAGCGATGCCTTCCAACCCCACCCCTCCTTCCAGGCCAGATTCAGAATCCGGAATATCCACCTGGGAATGCTGCCCTGTGGAAGAAACAGACCCAATCCCTACAAGTAGACCCTCCTGTCAAGCATTTCTCTTTCCGTCAACGCTGTAGGGCCTGAACAGAGGGAACACTATAACTCATGGGCTTGCACTGCCTCAGGATTAATTGCGGTGTTGCTGCATGGTCCATCCCTCGCCCAGGTCCTGTGCGGCTCTTACCTTAATAGTTTTGTCAGACGAGCCACTGAAGAGCAAATCCCCAATGGAATAGACACACAGACACCAGACTGGGCCCTGGTGTCCCACAAAGGTGCCTTTGCACTTGAAGATCTGCTGGGGGTCATATGCTACAAAGGAGAAGAGGAGGCACATGAGCGCGAGTCACTTTGAGCCAACGCTCTTCTAGGGAACGCCAGATCACCAATCACGTTCATCTGGTTTTCATGGACGCAACTCCTCTCAGCAGCATCTGTCTGTCGGCTTTTTGAGGAGGGATAACGAATGCCTGAGTGTAAGAGCAGCACCACCGGGCTGGACCAACGAGTCCAGCATCCTTTGCCCAGTAGTGGCCGATTGGGTATTTTCAGGAAGCTCACAAGCAGAGCGCGAAGGTAGCAACCTTCCCCACTCCCCCCCCCTTGGCCCCCCCCCCCCCCGCCACTGGTATTTGGAGGAGGCTTGCTTGCTCGTCACTGAACAAGAAAGCGCCCCATGCCTACCAGAGCTAAAAGCTGACTTTTATTTGCCCCAGTTCCTTAAGAGCCCTTGGGATGCGAGGTCCACACCCAGGGCCACACAAGGCTTTCTTTCCATACCACCAACTGAGCCACATGCGGAGCAGAACCCTCAGCATCCCTTGTCCAACTGGGCCTGTGCGCAAAATGGATAAACATTCCGAAAATGTTGCCTTAGAGCAGGGCTCCTCAAACTCGTTCAATGGGGGCCAGCTGAAAGGCAGCGGCTACACGTGTGGGTCGGTGAGGAGGGGGGCTTGGGCCAGTGAGGTGTCGTCAGGCGAGTGTGAGGTGAGGTTCAGGGTGCACGGCGGCAGCAGCTTGCTCGCTCGCTCGGAGATCTCCCAGCGAGTTCAAAACCGTCTCCGAGCGAGCGAGCCACTGCCTCCAGCCCGCACTGCAAGGCAGCGGCAGGCACATGGGCACGGGGGAGGCAGGAGGCAACGGCGGCTTGCTCACTTGGAGGTGGTTTTGGACTCGCTGGGAGATCTCCGAACGAGTCCAAAACTGTCTCTGAGCGAGCAAGCCACCAGCTCCAGCTCACATTGCGAGCACGCGCGCGGGCGGGGGCAGCAGTGCGGGCCAGATGAATGGGCATGGCAGGCCAGATCCGTCCTGCAGGCTGTAGTTTGAAGACCCATGCCTTAGAGGTCCTGATCTGACTAGCAGCCTAAATTTTGCTCCCAGAATCTCACAACTGTGCTTATAATATATTAAATGAATAAGTTCCTTTATTTATTAGATCTACACCCTGGCTTTTTCTTTTTTAAAAACTTGAAGGGGCTTGCACAGTTCTTCTCCTGCTCTCAATCTTATCCCCACAAAAGCAGCCCTGGGAGACAGGCTGGGCTGAGAGTCTGCGGCAGGCCCAAAGCCACCCGGCTGGCTGCATGGCAGTGTGGGGACTAGAACCTGGGTCGCCTGAGTCCCAGTCCTACGCTCTTAACCACTGTACCACACGGTTGCCCACCCCCCTTGCAAAAAGCAGCCTTGAAGCCATGGGATACAGAAATCTGTGACTGATACAATGGGCAGGGGAATCGATATAAATCATAATCAGCACCATAATATACTAACAACAAATACCCTGCACACCACATTTCCACAGCCATGAGTGTAGCCATGCACCATGGGAGCAGATTTCTACCCCGTGCTTTTCTGGCCAGTGCACAGTACCTCGACATTTCCATCTGGACTGTGACAACCCAGCAGTTGAACTTGAAACTAAGCTATAACTCAAGGAGGTCGGTAATTCAATAGATTAGTTCTATTTCCAAAAATATACATCATGGTACAATGCTGCATTAATGAAAACTAAAAGGCAGAAGCTCTGCAGTATCAGCCAATGCCTTGGGAGAAACGCAGCTGGATACTCACAGCCTAAGATTCCCATGTTCAGCCGGGCGTTGATGTGAGACAGCTCATCCTGAAGAGGGAAAGTGGAAAAGCCTATCAGAGAAGTGCTGCAATCGCAACCACAGTGTTGATATAATAATACAGAGGGCACCCGCTGAGCTGATCCCGCTAGGGCTAAGAAACCCCTGGATCTGCAAGCCCTAAGCAGTCCTGGAAACCAAGAGGGGGATATCATCCGCTCAGCTCCTGGGGATGGGAGAAAACCTGCTTGTGAGCCAAAGTAACCCTACTGGTCAGGGCAGGCCGTGGCTGCCAATGGAATTTACTGAAAAGAAAACTCTTTGGAAAGGGGTTGAGCTATGTCTGCAGCACCAAAGCTCGCAAACCCTTCATGTGCCTGGAGAACAGATCGCATGCTTGCAAAGCAGAGGAAAGATCCTGAAAGGGTTGCATTGACGTTTTCACTACCAACAGTTTGGGCACTTAGGAAAGATTGAATAATTCAGATCTGTAAATGACCGATTTTGTTCCCCAAATGATGTGAATAAAAAGACATGGTTCCATGTATGATATTCAGGATATTCAGAAGTACTTCTTGAAGGCTTAACCTCCATTCTCTTTCTTTCCTTGTTTTAGCTCCCTTCTCCCTTCCTGGTTTTCCAACTCTGATGAAGGCAAAAGGATCCGTGGCTGATATGCTGGAATGGTGGATAGGGACTTTATTCTACAGGCAGGTGAAACGGGGGCTTAACACATCAACAGGAGGGGGTTTCACAGAAGAAGGGGGGTCAGGGCTTGCAGTGGTCGTTTTTGACAGTGTTATGCAGACGTGCTGCTGAGACATTAGCTTCTCGCTCACGGATCGTTTCCTGCGTCATATAATGCCCCTGTGCTGCAAACCTGTAGTACTAGCCCAGTGTGGTTCCTATGATCAACTCCGTTTATCAGCACGCAGCTTAGCTTTCAGCTAAAATCCCAAATCAGGCTTTTGGCACTAGCAGTGCTTCACCCACTAGATGAATAGTCAAACCCAGAATCATACTGTCCAACTCAATTTGTGAGATCCATTGACTGTCTAGGGCAGGGGGTCCTCAAACTTTTTCAATAGGGGGCCAGTTGAAAGGCGGTAGTGACTGGTGCCGGCTGGTGAGGCACGTGTGCCTGGGCGCGTGGACTGGTTTGCTCGCTCGGAGATCTCCCAACGAGTCCAAAACCATCTCCGAATGAGCAAGCCACTGCTTCCCTGCCCGCGCAGTGAGGCGGCAGTGAATGCACGGGCAGGTGGTGGGTGGCAGTACAGGCCGGATAAATGGGCATGGCGGGCCGGATCCGTCCTGCGGGCCATGGTTTGAGGACCTGTGGTCTAGAGAATGAGGTCACAAGGAGTCCCCAGCAGAAAAAACAGTTGCAATGATTTGAACAGCTGAGCCAAGCTGCTGGGAAAATTCAAGCCCTAGGGCAGAGGCAGGCAAACCGGGTCTTTCCCAATGCGCTGGGTTACATCTCCCTAAGTTCTGGCCACCAGCCATGCTCGCTGGGGCTGACAGGAGTTGCACTCCAGCATGACAGGGGACTACAGCCCGCCCTTGCCTGCACCACTCACGTTGAGCATAGATGCGTCCCGCCGGAACTCCATCAGGTCCTCGCTCAGCTTGCTCTGGTTTTCATCCAGCACATCTAAGCAATGACAGTGGGGAGAAGGGGACCTTGGGTTTCCAAATGCAAATTCGAAAGGGCAAAAGCTCCATAGCGTCAGGACCCAGCCCCAGCCCCAGCAACTGCGGACTGGTCTGTGATCAGTATCATGCCGAGTGTGGATGCAATGTAACAGCCGAGGGTTAGGAGCCACTAGCCAGGAAAGCCCATTCTAGCGGTAATTTCCACTACAAACATGCTTTATTATTTACTAGTTCTGGGTGGGCTGGATTAGCCCAGTTTTACACAACTGTAAAACAGCTGTGCCCCATCTGAATAAAACCATGCACTCAGCTATCATAGGCATGGCCCCAGCCTCCCTGCAGCCCTCCAAAGGAGGGCTTAGATGCCTAGGTTTCATGATTTTGGTACTGTGGTACCAACAGACTTACATCCTCTTTCACTGTTCTGTATTTGTGCTATTTAAACAGGCCGCTCGAAAACGCAGTTCTCTCACCACCTGCTTACTCTGCACGGCTCTCCTCCTACATGGCCTCAGATACGCTGGTGCTCTCTCAGCCTTAGAGCCACAGGAGCAAATATGGGGATGCCTGGACTAACTGGCCAACCTTGCACAGGGAGTGCGAAACAAACGCTAAGACAATATAGCACAAAGTGCTTCGAACACCCCACAATTATCTGTTTAGCACATCTGGATCTTGTGCTCCTCCTGCTGGAATACTTTGTCCATTTTGTTTCACAACCACCCCATGGACCAGCTGTGCTGAGAAAAGCTGAGCCATGCTCATGCACGGCTCCCTAGCGAGTCTGAGCAGGGGTCTCTGCAGTCCAAATCTGAAACTGCATAACTGCTGAGCAAGCCCAGCTCAGCTGTCAAAGAGGGGGGCCTCATTCCTTCCTGCAGGGAAACTCTCAAGGCTTAGGTGGGCCCGGGAATTCAAAAAGGCTTTTAGCTGGGGACACTTTTAATAAGGTGACCTACAAAAGGTTCCAGGTTTTGGTCCAGGCAGTTCCTGCCCGATCGTCCATTAAGTGGAAGGTGGTGTCACCTCTTCCACTGGAGACTCACCAAACTTCAGTTCCAGGTTCTTCTCCAGCTGCTCAATTTTCTCGGAAAGCTTGCCCAGCATGGATCGCAGGAAGGCAATCTCCTGGTCTTTCTGAGCCATGGCTACCTGCATCTCATGGAAACGATCATCTGTCTGCTGAAGGAACTCCTTGAGGCCCTCAAATTTGCACGTTTCCAGGTGAGTCTCATAGGTGTCTTGGTTGCCTATGAACGTACACCTGAAGTATGAGAGAGAAATCAGAGGATGGAGGATTATCTTGGGAACTTTCACATGCCTTGGCTGTCCTCAGACCCCAGCATCAGGAAAGGCCTGAGGACTGCTTTGTTCTATTGCGTATCACAGGGATGCCCCCATCTTCATCTGTGAGAGTCGGGAGGAAATTAATTCCTGCTCACCCATATTTAGAATGGGGGCACTTGATATGCTCACACTCCTTGAGGTGTGCTTCCAGGTTCATCTTGAGAAGTGGCGGACAGTTGGGATTGTTGGGGCAGCGCACCGGCCGGTAATCGCAGCTACCTTCATGGTCCCTGGACAAAGAGGACATGGCATCGATAAGCAAAATCAGAACCAGTCCGCCCTGACGATCCCCAGTCAGAGGGGCCGTTTCAGCAGCTGCACAAGGAAAAACTCTGCCCACGTGCCTTTCAGAGTCTTCCCAGGGCCCTGCCCGTCCTTTTAAGGATGCAAAAAACTGCAGGAAGAGCACCAGCCCCTGCCTTGAGAGAAAAAACACCAGCAATCTCTCCAAGCCCTGGGGCCCAGCTGCGAGCAGGGGAATAAGCTGGCAAGCACCGGCCTTTCACACTGACTTACTTTCTGGCACTCAGTTTAATGGTGAATGGGCAGCCATGGGGATCCACCTCAAACGCAGAAAGCTTGCCACTGGCGGCAGGGCGGCAGCCATACTTGCAGTGAACGAAGAGCTCCCCAATCTGCTCGGCTACAGCAATGTTGTTGACGACCACCGTCAGTTTGGCATTGTCCACTGGGCACTTCTCTGCAGAAAGAAACACATTTTGTGAGGATTTTGTGTTCAGGTAGCATGCTAAGAGTCGGGTTTCTAAATGCTGGTTTAGTATAAGGTCGGAGTATGTGATCAGTCAGTCTGAAGTGGGTAAACAACCTACAGTCTGGTATGAAGTCTGATTTGAAAAGCAGCAGGGGGGGCTGGCATGTTGAGCAGACGAAGAGGAAAGTGGACAAGCAACTCTGAAACAGTTCGCCTCTCCTGGTCTAGGAGCTCAAGTCATGGCTTGGATGTGACATAAAGCTACCACCCAACGAAGGTTGTTTTAGCAAACTGATGTACTGATTCAATTAGCATAAATCTGCATGTGGATAAAAACCAAGTTCTGAAGTGTATTTCCTTCATATGTGTAATAGCAAGCCTCATCTTAAAACAGGTGTTTCCTCCCTCTTCTGGAAGAGCACTTCCCAGCTGCAGTTATTTTTCTTAATAAGCACATGCGTATTGAAAATATTTTTACCAGGTTTTACAATAATTTTATTGGTTCTTAGGCCTTAGAGCTATGAGAAGGTTCACAGAAGGCAAAAACAAGCCAAGCCAAACACAAACCCGCCACCAGAAGGGGCGGCCTGCAGGTATATAAGCAACACCTGGTGGAAACCCCGAGTCCAAAGCAGAAGCTGGGCTGTGCTGCCCAGTGGCCAAGGATGGCTCTTCCAGAGCCTCCACAAGCCGCTTGCCAACTTGCTCCTGTGCCAGGGCAGCTCTGGTGTAACTGAAAAGCTGCTTTCCAGAGAGGTGCTCAAGGGTCTCACCAGGACCATTTGCCTCTAAGCACAAGGGACACTGCTGGCCCGAATGAAGAGTTTGTGCAAAGATGAACTTTTGTCCCAAACGAACAGATCACCAGTGAACACTCAGAAAAAGGCCAAGGGGAATTGCAATATCCCTGGACATTACAGGACTGCACATTTTTTTATAAGCACAGCTTGCGTTTTCCAAGGGAATGGAAAATAAGAAGAAACGGTCTTAGTAAAGGTGGTAGAAAATGGTGCCAAAAAGAATCTTTGGGTACTTACCAGAAGTTAAGGCACATCTCCTGCAAAATGTGTGCTGTGAAGAAAGAGAATGCAAGATGGCGAGAATTACTGTGTCGGGTCCTGCACGCCCCAGCACCCTGCAAGGTGCCTCTTTTTATCCCCAGTATCTGGTAGTCAGTGGTCGGTCATTTCGGGAGTTGGATAATCCAAATAGCTAATAAATGTTGATTCATTCATCTTGCTTGTGGCTTGTGAGCCTCGGTTAACAGACACTGAACTCACAACTTCCAACTCTCCCATCCCCTCCTCATCCTATTAAAGTGACAGGTTTTTAAACTATAACTCTGTGGCTTGTCCAGAACACAGATTCAAAAGCTTTAACTAAAGCTTTTTTCTTTTTTCTGGAAAAAAGGAAAAAAAGTTTGACAGCCAAATATGTAAAAACATGATGCAGTAAAACCACACAAAAACAAAAGCAAGTGTACACACAGCTACCATATGTCAGTGTTTAAAATGGTTTTCAGCAGTCAGATAACTGAATTCCAGGCGACCAGCATAGCTGTCTTGCTCAGCCTGTTCTTCCAGGAGATGCTACTGATGTTCCTGAGAAACCTGGATTCATCGCAAGGACATGCCTCTCATTCGCAATCCATGTTCATTTATGCTTTGTTCACATTTCTATTCAAAGAATTTGCAGAGCTGTGTAGAGCAGACTGATATTCTATACCAGAGGAAGAATGATTTGCATAACTCAAAAGGACTGATGCCCTGATGAGGCCATTAGGGACAGCCATCAGCACTAAGAAAATGTTGTTAACAATGAAATTACATCACTGATTGACCTTTGAATCTTTGGAAGAAATTGCCACACCTAGGACACTGGAAATTGCCCCTTTCTGCACACTGCCCACTGACCATCTCCAGAAAGGACTTGCTTAAGGCATGCCATAACTTGGGGGTCCTGCCTCAAGCCGGCGGCTGGACCCAATGGCCTTTTTGGCCCCTTCCAACGCAACAATTCTACGATTCTATGACTATGCTTAAGGGCAATTTTGAAATAGTTCAACATGATTGCTCTACTGGGAAATGAAGAGGTCTGGCACATGACAAGAATGAGTGGACAAGATACAGAATACACAACCTTTTAACTTGTATAACATATAGCATTTTTCTTTCCATTGAACTAGCTAACTTTCTTCAGATCGACACTGGGTTTTTAAACCTCAACATGGGCAGTCTCACACTGCTGATTTTCTTCCTCCGTGTAACTAAAAATGCAGCCTAGTTGAGCGCCTTACCCCACAAGTTGTGATCACTGGATCTTTAAACACACTGCAACACAACTGGCAGCAGAGTTTCACTGAAGGATGCTCAGCAAACACCAGGGGCTCCTACACAGGGAGAACAACCCACCAGAAAACAAAGATAAAATGAACAGCATTCAGCCCCTCCTTACAATCCAGCAGTGTGGCACAAAACAGTGGGCAAGGTTTTGGAGCAAAAAAGCCAGTGGCAAGAACATGCAGGAAAAGAAGCCCAAATCAATCCGAACACAGAGTTTAAAAGGTATCCTTAAACACCTAAATGAGCGTTTCCCTGCTTGTGACGACTGCCAACAAAAGACTAACTCCCTGTAATGTGCAGAGAAGTTCACAGAGGCTCAGTGTTAGCATGCTCAGAGTCTGGCATGTTCTCACATGCATTCTGTGCATGTTATACATATAGACAGAGAGCAAGGCAGCGTGCGAGCAAGAATGAGAGAAAGAATGAATGACTTTGACAATAAAATTTACACTACGCTTCTGATCTCAACATAGGCACCAAGTCTAGATTTGATGGACTGGAAAAGACTTGAATGTGATTTGGGAATTTGGAGCTGCCTGACAATTTCAGCCACAAGTCCCAGACACATTTAGGCAGTGTTGCTATTTAGCTCCCTGCCCCACACAGACACTATTAATCTTCCTCATTTATTATCCTAGTGCAAAGTAAATGAACAGCCGGGGGTGGGGGGCAAACAGTGGAAGACCTCAATGCACTTCCACAGGTTGCTGTCCCAGAGCGAAACGCTACACCTGAGGGTCTGCCATGGACTCCCCATCAACTCTCTTGTGGTTCATGGTCCACCGAATGCAGGGCTTTCTCAGTGGTGGGCTGCCCAGCTTCAAAACTGAGTGGGCTGGTTTGCATGGCAGGACAAATCATGGTGGGGTACAGTACCCGAGGGCCATCACTCCACTCCCAGGTGCCTGCAGGCGGCCCTTTCACACAGCACCTGCACACTGTGAACTGCTGCGTCATGCAAGTCCAGGCAACGGACTACTTTCAAATAAAATGGGAAAAAACCCCAGGTGGGTTGCCACATCGTGCAACCCAGGCGAGTGTGTTTAGAGGCCAGGTTAAAAGGCACCTCTTTAGTGAGGCTGGCTGGCACAAGTTGAAGGCTGGCACAGGTAAAGTTTTTGATCCTGCTGCTCCTGCTGCACTCTGGTTGCATCAGCCTTGTAAAAAAATTACACATCTATGTACCTTCTGGTTTAAACAGCACTGTGTTCCCTTTGGCTGTTTTGATTCTGCTGTTACTTTGTTTTATTTTTATTCTGCATGTGTTGCGATTTGCTCTGAGCAGTAATTCTGGTTCATTTGTGCAGGGTGAGGTTTTCATTTCTCATTTAAAAAGATGTCCAGCCCCTCTCTGGCAGCAAACACAGGCCCATCAACCCCTGCTCTGCATCACTTAGTGAGAGACTCCCCCAGGCCCCCAATACCTACTGGCTCCTCCTCTTCCTCATGGAGAGAGAAAGTTGAGCGCAAGGACATGTTGGACTCAGAATGCAAAGAGCGGACAGAGATGGCAGAGTCAGAGCGACGTGGAGTGCCAATTGGTGGCTGCGGAGGGAGAAAGAGAGAAATGAGGGTAACTTACACCTGTATATCGCGCAACACCGAGTGGGGTGTTCTCCTTACATCTGTGGTGCTCGGTTGCTGGTCACAGGTCCATTTTCTGCCTTTGCAACCTCTCTCAGCCCCAAGGACGACTCTGCTGGGGGGGTGCTAGGCAGCTCTTTCTAGTGGAGGGGGTTTGCTTTATAACATGCACAAGGCATTAGCCAGAGTCTCCTAAAGGCTAGAATTGCAGTAAAATTCTGTGCCAGGGAAAGGCTGATTCTGAAATCTGACAAAATTATAGAAATTAAACAAGTATGCATGACATCACTTGCTCTTGCATAGTTAATTCTGCCAATTTTACTATCTGCTCTGCTTCTTTGTCATGTGAAGGACTCAGATGCCCTCTAAGCCTACCCTCTGGGCCAAGCAAATCTTTTAAGATTTCTAAGATTCGCCTCTAAGATTTCTCTAGGCATCGCGGCACACTTCCACATAACCGCTAAGGACTCAGCAACTGCCGATATTGCTCTTAAGATCCCCTCCGTGCCCACATGATTCTTAGGAAGCCCAGGCTTTTCTACCACACAATCTGGACACACTGCAAATAGCACTTAGTTTCTTAAACTCAGCTTCCCGTCCAGCTTGGGCTCTTTCGGCTGGGGCGGGGGAAGAAAGCAAGTCAGCAGAGCCCTAAGCCATATTCTGTGGAAAAGAATTACAACAGGACGCTTTTCACAGCAACAACACGTTCGCGCTCTAGGAGCAAGGCATAAGCCACAGGGGCTCAACACTCAGGGTTGCCCGGGTGTGGCTGGGCCTTGGCAGGTGGCGTCAAACATTTTATTTGCCCTGCAAAGTTGTTGCCATTGCCCTTAGTAGCCCACCCGGAAAAACCAGACATGCTAAACTTAGATTTTGGAAAACCTTGTTTTGCTTTATGCAAATCATGCGGTTTTATAATTCCTGCTTTGGCCAAACTGTTCAGCCACAGGCTAAAGCTCGAAAAATCTCATACAAATGCGACAATTACACGGATCCTTCCTGGCTTGCAAGCATGTACTTTTGCCCCTGTAGCTGCTGTTTCTACTTGTGAGCTCACCTTCCCAACATGGAAATTCTGGGTGCTCGGCCAGGCTTCTAACCAGGAGTCCCCAGCTACGATCCCTCACCGAACGCGCAACCTGCTTTTCTCATGGACTCTGCTGTTTCTGAGAGTGCTTGTTGTTAGGCTGTCTCTCTCACGCCTGCCAAATTTCTTTGCGTAGACGGTTAGAGACTTCCTCCTATTCAATTCAGCCGGGGTTCTGCACTGTGGCTTCCTGTCCGGGGGTGGGTAGTGGTGGGAAAGCCAGCCGGGCACTCTGCCCACCAATCACCAAGATGGTCCTGGCTGCAGTTTTCCGGGACTGGTTCGGCAAAGGATGCTACAGAGGAACCACATAGGCCTCGGCTGCTCAAGCAGTGTAAGAGAAAGTCTTTTGACCGAGAATCTTGAGGGTTGCTTTCACATTTAAGACTTCTGTAATGTGGGGCTCTACAGAGCTAAAACGGGAGCTGCTACGTGCCAAAGAGTCAAGTGAGACCAAACAAAATTCAGATATTTAACTTACAGGCAGCCCATAGGTATTGGGAAATGCACACCATCAACAGGTGGGATACCACAAGTAACTGCATCTCTGGCTCTGCTGGTTTCATCTGATGACGATAGTTATCGCTTAGCAAGATGGCCTGGTTTCAGTTATCCAGGCTGCAGTAACCTCTGAAGACTACTTTAATGCACGTGTACCTGGGACTGTTCCCGAAGGCAGTTAGGAAGCAGAAGTTATTTTGAGGAAGGTCTGGACACTGCCACACTAACTGGGATCCAAGTTCCGAGCATATAAACTGGCACATCTTCAACGAAGTTGGCTTGTGCTCTCCTTTCAGGCCCAGTATTGACCTTTCAATCCCTGCACGACTCGGGCTGACTGCCCGTCCCACCGTGTACCTGCTACGCTTTGCGGCCACCACAGGAGGCCCTTCTCCACTGCTCCCCACAGAGAGGCTCACCCTGGCCTCTGAGCGGCACTAGGGCTCCTCGGGGTGCCCCCTGCAGACACCTTCCTTCCCCCAGTGAGCAGGGGATCCCAAGGCAGAGCCTCAGTTGCTGAGCAAGGAGTTTGGGGAACGACATGCGGGGGAAGGCCATCTTTTGGGTACCCAGATCCCAAGCTACTTGGAACTGAGAAGGCAGGGACGAGCATTTAAAGCATGCCCAGAGATGAGGAGATCGTCACTGTGGATGGGAACGCTGCGGTGGCATGTTTGTACTGCCCCATTACACCCAACAGACTGACAGTACCATTTTGTACCAACTGACGTTTCCAGACAATGTTTAAGGTTCGCTCTCCATACAGCACGTTTCCGCAATTGAGACTTGAGTGTACTAAAGCATGACTAAATCTGTACGCGCAAGTCATCATACACACCTTGAAAAGCCCTTTCCAGGGCATGCAATGCTTTACAGATGCTCAGCTCAGTTTGGCCGACAAATCCGACCCTCAGCGCTTCAGTTTAACAACTGGAGAATGGTGGCTGAGGCGAGATCTGAACGAAAGTCAACAGAGTTCTGCAAAGCTGCTCGCCCCGATGTGCTACTGATTGTTCTGGTGTGCTGCCATTCTTATAGTGATTACTATTATTTGTTGACTGCATTATTTTTGTATTTGCAGTTAGTTGTGGGAGCAGTTTATGATGCTGAACATGCAGGATATGAAAAAAAAACAAAGAAGGACTGGGCTTGGAGGTGAACCATAATGTAGAAGGGTGATTTCTTAGTTTTTAGTTTAAAATAAATAATTATGTTAAAAGAATTATTACTCACCCTTCAATAAAGTTCTCAGGGTGGCTTATACAGAGACTACAAAAACAAGTTTTAAAATTACAGCACAGGAGAAAGGCAGAAGCAACAAAAGCCTAATGAGATACTAGCCTTGGACAAAACCAGTATCTTCTAACAGCTCAGAAGCCTGGTTTATTCAGAACTACTGTCATAAATGAGCTTTCATACTGCACGGCTCAAAAAATACCATGCTTTGCAGTTTCCATCAATATTACATTAACTTCATGGCAGGAGGTCTGGCTGAGCCGGTATGATGGGTTTAGAGTGTTCAGTGGCTCACAAACACACAGACCCAAACAGATCAAGTGTACAGAGAGTAGATAATGAACTAAAAATGATGTTCCTTAAGGAAGAGCAAGTGGGGGGAAGAGTTTGAAGAAAACGGCAAGAGGCAGGGAGCAGAGAATGAAGGGACTCTGGAGATGCTTTACGGCCTTTATTATGGAGGAGGCCAGAATGCGAGAGGGGAATGACGGGGTGCTAGGGAGTCTGGCCAAGAGGCAGGATGACTGAAGGAGAAGTCAAGCAAAGTTGACTGTGACAGGAAAAGCAAGGATTTGGATTAAGAAAGGAGGTACTAAACAGAGATCATTGTCTGGGCCATACTGGCAGGAGGGAAGTGACCCAGGAAGGGAACACTTTAGGCTGGAAAACTATGAATGCACAGAGGTAGAAGGTTTAGACTCTGGTGGCGGATTTCTGCCAGCTGTCTTTTCCTAAAACCACTGCAGCATTCTACTGCCAACACCCTAATGGGGTGTAGTGGGTGTGTATTCAAGGTACTCATCTAAAATTACCAGCCAGGGCTATGCTGCCTTCTCCCTGCAGCCCTGGAAAGGAGTCTAAAGGGAGACATGCAGCTAAAAGGGGCGTATTAGAAATCCAATAAACAATGAAAAGCTGAGGCAGTTGCACAGAGCCAGGCAGCAAACATGCATTCGCTGTAAGACAGGAGAGGTTAACAGCATTCGCCGATCCTCCATCTTGAGCTTGGCAAACTCGCTGTTTCATAAAGGTCTCTGGGCTGAGGCCCAAGCCTCTGCACAGCTCTGGGGTTGCTGGCAGCACCATTTAATCCTCACACAGATGGACTGGTGTCCCTGCAGCACACCGTGGTGAGGGGCACCCTCTGCAGGTCCACAGGGAACAGCAGAAGACAAGAAGCGGGGATCTGAGACAGAATCGGGGGAACTGCATATCGAATGGAGTGACTGGCCAAGCCACTGGCACCAACCCCTCTGTTTTACAACAGCTGCGGCAGCTGCAGGTCCCGGTTCAGGCACATACCATGCCGTCGTCCTCTTCACGAGGGGAATAGGTGAGCGTGCTGGAAGAGGAGGCTGTTCGGCAATGCTGCTTGAAAGTAGTACTTCCATCCGCTACAAGGAGAACCAGGACAGATCTCTAAGAAATCCTGCAACGTCACAGTTCAGTTCCCATCTATAAATCAGATTGTAAGTCTGCAGAAGTGCTCAGTTTCCACCTATATGCAAGTCTCCTTATTGAGAAGCTCCAGAAAACATACCCCGCTCCACACACATACCTGTAAAAGAAAGCACTTCCCAATTTCCTTCCATAGCAAGCGCGAAGGGAGCAAGACAGCCATTTCAAAATTGCCATTTCGTATCCCCAAGTGCTGCTCGGAATTAGTTCAGCTTGTGGACTGTTTCTATGCACACATATTGGCCATAAAGAAAGATGTCCATCCCATCACATTCACTTTGACCCCAAGACACTCTCCCCACACCTGATGCTGAAGCTATTCAGCAAGAAGCATGCAGGAGCATCTGGCTCCAGCACCAAGCAGTCTGCCTTTAGACGGCGCTGCAGCGGGAGGATGTTCCGTCACAGAACGTCTGCTCTCAGCTGCCGAGGAGACAGTGCAGAAGCAGCCAAGCCAACTTCCGAGGAGTCTGACAGCCCCGTATTCCAGTGGTGAGCTCATTCTGCAGGCACTGGCAGCGTCAGCGTCCACTCAAACAGGGCCGCCTCAGGAGCCTTGAGGACAGCCACCCAGTGACAACAGGGCACTCTCAGCCACCACACAACGCGAAGTCATGGCTGGTCATGGGTAGGAGAGGCTGGAGCATTCTGAAAGGAGGCACGCGCAGCCTCACTCCACAAGGCAACATTTGCTGCGGGTCCTTCTTGGTCTTTCAGCAGAACCTCCCTAAGAAGGTGCAGTCTACTTCTGATTCCCACAACTCAGGGAGTACAGTGGGGACGACTGCCGGCCTGCCCCCTGCTCTGGGGCATCAAGGGGCATCTAGCTCATCATGCTGAAGATGGACTGTTGACCTCAACAGACCTTCAAGGCTGAATAGCGCTACAGTCCTTTGTTTTTTCATCAGGAAGCCAGACCTCTTTGTTCTCGGAATCAAGGGCAGACTCAGGGCAGACAGCTAGCGAGTGAGTGCTCAACACTGACCTTTTGTGATGGTGGTTACTGCAGAGTAAGAAGGCCCAAAAGTAGTCTCCATTCTTGTCTGAAAGGAGGAGGAGAGCCATTATCATGTGCTCCACAGAGGGAAATAACTAGCTAGGGTCAAGCAAAGGAGGGACAGGACTGTCAAGCTAAAACTGCAACCTGATTGGATGTGATCACCAACAGCAGGGGCATATTTAAATTCTTCTTAAAAAACAGGGATGTAAGCAAAGAATAGTTTTAAATACACATTCTACAAGTTTCATTGCATTCTCTTACCCCGTTAATGGTTTCTGAAGAAGCACCGTTTGTTGTGTCGCTGGGGAAACGATTGTAGCGGGCGTTCTTGTTGGCACTCATAATCTAATCCAACATGTAAATGTAATAAAAGCTGCCTCTAGTGACATAAAATAAAGATACTGAGTTTATATATTTTCTGTCCTACCAAAGTGCTCCACAAAAGCAGTTATCAGTGACAAGCTATTTTAAAAGAGCCAAACAGACAGGATGGATTTGATTTAAATCACATTTTAAATCACTAGTCAGTAAGACTAGATTTGAATCATGGCTTTCTACATAATTTGCATGCATGCCTGCTTTACTCGTAGGTAGAGGAACATCATTAAAATATTCCCAAACTGAGTCTCTTTTGTGGCCTGCTGCCATTATAGGTTTTCTCCTCCAGGGAAAAATAATATGAGAGACCTCAGACTAAACACAGAAAGAGACTTGTGGAGTTAATTCCGTTCAAAAGGGCTCCCTTTCATTTTTACTGCTTGCCCCTCCCACCTCACCCTTCGCTTCTTGTGCAGATCTGTTCCACTCCCAACAAGCTTCTTCTAGGCATGGATTTTTTTTAAACTTAGTCCTTTAGAGGGAAGGGGCTGATTCTGTGTACATAGATTTGCAAAGGAACAATGGTATTAACATCATTTTCTCAACTCTGTATATTTGTTTTATTACATTTTTGCTGTGAAGAAGAGGCATATAATCACAGCTCTGAGTGCTGTAAAACCAGCATCTGTGGTAATATCTTCTAGATAGAAAAATTGCCCAATAACCTTACAGAAACGTCTGGAACAGCATAACATTGTAAATATATTAATAGCATTCATTTACCAAATATTTAAGTATTGCACGAATATACACCCTCATGTTTCATAATTAAAAACTAATCCTTCTTGCAAGATGAATAACCTTTGGACTATAATGTATCCAAAACAGAAAACACTGTTTGGATAGATTTTTCCTCAAAAGGCATTTTATTTTTAAAAAATACAATTAATTTTTAAAAAATCAGATTTTCTGATTTTAACAAATCAGCCATTTTTATCCACGCTGCAAGCAGATAAAGCAAAACAGAAGCAAGACACCTCTTATTAAAAGTGTGTCTACAGCTTAAGTCCCAAATGAGTTGCAATTTAGAATGTCTGCAGATTCCACAGTTGTGGCACTCCAAATGAGAACATCCTGCCCAGAAGGCTAAACACCTGAAGGGCTCCACCAGAAGTGGTGCTTCCTCAAGTATTCCTAGAACGTGGTCAGGTTCTCACAGGATGCGCCTTTAAAAACATATGGTTACTGAGATAATGCCTGGAACCTACCTTGAAAACTCAAAGCAGCTTGAAAGACAGCCTTATCACCACTACAATTTATGAATTTATTAGTTTTAAATCCCAGTTTTTCCAACGAATTCATAGTGGCTTGCATAATTTTCCTCCTGCTGCTCTCCATCTTTTGCCCACAAGAATCCTGTGAGGTAGGTTGGGCTTGGGAGTCTTTGACTGGTCCAAAGTCACCCAGTGGGCTCCATGGCCGAGTGGGGACTAGAACCCAGATCGTCCGAGTTTCAGCCCTGCACTCTTCACACTCTACCACAGTGGCCCTGTGGTGACACAGGTACAAGCCGTTATAGCTCAGGCTGGCCATAGATAGGCCAAGTCCCGTTGTTCCACTGGCAAGGTTAGGCCCGTCTCCTGCTACTATCGGGCACATGATCAACCCCAACCCCAACCCTTTCTTTCCCCCTTACTCAGCAACCAGGATTAAATGACTGGTAGCAGGTGGAGTGAGCCTGGGCTTGCCCCTTCCCTTCACCCCCATCCCTTCTCTGTGCACAAAGAGGAAGAGAAATGAAAGCTCCCACCAGTAAGTAAGAAGAAATCACAAAGTTTTCCATCCAGTCTTATAGGTCCTGGCACAAGCCTGGCAATTCATAGTACACTAGATCCCTTCCACCACATGGTACCTGTGATTAATCATTAATACAACAGGAACCTAACATCTGTTCTTCACATGATTCAATGATAACGAAGGAAGAAGAACTAGAACTGGTAGGGGCTTTTCAGCAGTGCGCTTGAACTTTGTACTTAAACAAAATTAAGTACAACATACATGACGTAGCCTTGTTTGCTTCAGTTTCCCCAAGAACAACAGAAAGGGCTGCATGAAGAACTTCACCGACAGAAGAGGATCGGATGACTTCATGGGATGCACTCAGAAAGAAAAGAAAACCTTAGAATCAACTTAGCAGTCTAGCCCTCCTTAAACAATTCTTACCAAATGTTACTGACATTTGTAAGAAAATCTGTAACACCAAACTCTGACCTTTCCAGTAACATATACACAAACTCTACTGTACATAAGGAAGTTAAGCAATAACATAATAAAATGCAGCACTCTTGGTAAAGAGATGGCGCTCTCTCCATGATGGCGCAAGGCAGACGGCTGACAGCTTGCAATGTTTCATAGTCTTTCGTTTCAGTAAGAGATGGCTCTTCAGGAGCACCCATCATGGATTCCAAATAAAGCCAAGTGGAAGAAGTAGCAGGGAATCAGTCAGAAACAGGAAGCTCCAGGCCATGGTTCTGCTCAGTCTAAACTCTCCAGCCCTACACAAAGCCAGTATAAAACCAGAACCCAAACATTAGCCATACTGATAGCTTAAGGGGATGGATGCTGGCATCTATACTTGAAAAATATAAATGCTTCTCAAGCCAGGCTCTTGAGCTCACACAACCAATTCACTGGCACAAATGATTCCAGTTATCTGATCCAGGCATGGCCTCAGCACAGCTGTTTAACAATCACCTGATGGGTTCACACACAACCGCATATGCTACCATCCACAAAGAAGCCCTTTACCTCACAAGGTGCCTGAAAAGAGGATCACCAGCAGAGAAAAACGCAGCAAACCTTCTCAAGCAGCACTTCCCTCTTCCAAACTGTCTCTGCCGGCCCTGAGCTCACCCAGCTCCTGATGATGTAAACAGAAAGGCATGCAGAGTGGTAGGCCCTGTGCACATTCATCTGGAAAATCCCCACCAGGCTCAACCAATCCTCTCTCAGCTTTCATTTGATCTTTTCTCAGCAGGATTTTCTCTAGAAAGGGTAGCCATCAAGGGTTCCTCGGGCCAGAAAGTAAAAGCCACCCAACCAGGATCCATGACAGTTTCATGAGTAACGCCACCGAGACGCCTGACTCTTTGCAACTTAAGAATGAAATGGTGTCTGGCTGTTTGTTTGCAAAGAGCAACTGTACCAAACTGAAAAAGTCAAGTATAAAATCATGAAATTTGATACAGAGTATAAACAGCTCTTTTTTTAATTCCCCCATTATTTATTTTAGACCCCAAAAACCATAAGTACAATATATCATAACAATAATATAACCTAACAAAAACACAATAATAAAAGGCAAATGATAAAGTGCCCCACCACCCCGGAGACCAATGCTACCACCATTCACATACTATACCAATTAATAATATCTAATATACTTTAATTATTTCCATATCCCCTCTAGAAAGTCATATAAACTTGACTGGATTTATACCCTTTGCCATCTATAAGTACTGCTTTTACAAAATCTTCCCAGATGTCATTATATTTATTTGCTTTCATTAACCCTCTTTTAATTTTTATTTCTGTCATCAGTTTATCATTACCATGTTCCATATTCCATTATGCCATTCATGCCTTTGCAAAACCCAATTCTGTTTCCAATATTTAACTATCACTAGCCGAACTGCCATTATCATACTTACAATCAATTCTTGCTTAGCTTCACTTATATCTTGTTTTTCTATCAACAGTAATTACACCATTCTTGGTGACATTTCTAAGTCTATATCTAAAATTTCTCCAACTTCCTTAAATACTATCATCCAAATCTTTTGTATGTTTTCACAATCCCACCACATATGTTCCAATCTCTTCACCACATCTCCAACATATATTAGAATATTCATCATTGATTTGATTTAACTTATCTGGTGTTAAATACCATCTCCATATCGCCTTGTATCCATCCTCTTTAACTCTAACTGACATACTCTTATATACTCTTCTGTTCCGTATATTCTTCCAATCCTTGTCTTTTATTTCACCTACATCCATAGCATAAACAGCTCTTCATATTGGGGATGACTTTTTCCTCACACCGGAACACAGGCACATTAAAGGAGAACCAATGAATCCATGCAAGATTAAATTAGGACACTGAGAAACTAACACTAATAAAAACTGCAGTGTTATGTTATGGGAGAAAATACTGGGCAGGTAAGCCCCTGGTGCCTGGGCTTCACCATTTCTTCTAAAGAATCATAACTGTTTCAGCTGTCCCATTTCTAGGAGTACACATTTCTGAGCTACACATAACAGTTTGTGAAAACAAAAGTTTTTGCTCCTAAAAACCATCAGTCCAGATAAACTAAAGGAAAGGAAACAAGTACCTCACTTTATATACTGTTTATTTACTAAAACATTTATATGCCATCCTTTGCCGCAGCCTCAGGACAGCTTACCAGAATGTAAGTTAATAAGCTGGCACACACGACACATATGGCGTTCATATATAGTCAACCCTTGCTTTCACAGGTTTAACTTTCGCGATGCGGAGGGCCAACTGTACACTGGGCACATTTCAGAGACATCAGACCTAGAGAGCTTCTGCCAAACCCTGCGGGTGTCAAGGCAGGCCATGCGGTGCCCGGGGGCATCAGTGCATCCCTGAAGACCTTTCCTGGTTCCCAGCATGAAGCCTTCACCTTCACACACTGTTTTTGCTTTTGAAATTACCACATTTTCCTTTCAGCAATTGGGATGGCAGCAGAATATGTTTCTCTTAGTACTGAAAACCGTGCTATCAAAGAAGGAACGCAGTCAGCACCCCTTTCACTCAGCCTCCGAGATTCCTTGTCCTTTGTCATGCCTTCCATGGCAGTCATTCTACAGTAGCACTGATAACAGTTTCTCAAACAGCTGTGGCCCAGATTGCCTGCCTGCCCCCAGCGATGAGCCAGAGGAAGCAACCGTTTGGTAGAGTGCAAGACAGCTTCCTGTGTTCCTGTTATCTCACCCTATTATTGCACTAATCCTTCCATGTATACCCCCAGTTTTCCCGGCAAGGAATTCAAGGCAATCTGTTAGTCTCTTGTAAATTTTATCTTCACAACAAACCCAATAAATTAAGCTATTTATTACATTTCTATACTGTCCAAGAGCCAAAGCTCTTACAGTATATTTTACAAAAGAATAAAACATTAAAAATACAATATAAAACATAACAACAAAGCCATTTGGGGCCAGTCACTGACCCTCAGCCTAACCCGTCTCACAGGATTGTTCTAAGCTCAAGAGGAGAATGGGGATTTTGTAAGGCACTTGAGTTCTTCAAAAAGCAAAAAAGACAGTTTACAAATATTACGAATAAACAGACAAAACCAATTTTAAACAATCAGCAATGAAGACTCAGGAATCATTAAAACCTTGTATGTGGTCAGCGGATTGGGAGTCTTAATCTGGCATTAAAAGGATGAGAATGGAAACATTCACACGTCACAATAACCCATCCTGGCAATTAGCCAAAGCAAGCTGGTTGCCACCCAACAACCCACAGTGATCTCAACAGACAACTGGCCTCTCCCTGTTACTGGTTTCTTCCTTCCCCCGGGTGTCTGAGGGAACACTGTGGAAAAAGCAAGCTGTTTCCCCACTCCGCACCATATTCACAAGCCATTTCAGGTTCACTGTGGCTTTTCCCGCTGAGGAAGGGAACTCATGTACCTCAGGGTGCCCCAGCATTTGTTCTTGTCCCTGAAATTCTATCAACTTGGGAACATGCAAAAGTTTGAGCCAATCCGTTTATGGAAGTATTTAACAGCCATCAGCATTAGAACTCAAGTGGTTATGCCAGATTTAGAAAGGCTTACAAAATTTCTTCATGAGAGGAAACTAGACTCATACATTGACTTAATGTTTAAAAACTACACTTTTCCAAATACATTTTCACAGATATTTGAAGAATGTCAGGGTGTTTTTTTAATGCTAGGCAGCCTTGCAATATGTTACTGGGCATTTCGAAGACAGTGTTCATAGCTGTGAGGGATTACAAGAGTCAGCTTGCTCTCCAGGGGAAAAAACTCCAACAGTTTAAAATGCAGTGAGCTCCCCATAGGGGTTGAGCCAGTGCCACCTGCCTGAAGTGCCACCGGAGCACTTTTGGAGCAGGTGGTACTGATGGTCATCTGGGGGACCAGTGGTACAAGCGGCAAAGGTATCTTGCTGCTGTTCTCATAGCACTCTGTAGTCAATTCCCTGGACTCGTGATGGGGTTGATCTGGATAAAACTGTTGGGTACGACACCATGAGTACAGCGTGTACACACACAAACCACACTGAAGAAATCATTCTGGGATCGTATGACATGACAACCCAGTATAGCTAGCAACCCACAATGAGTTGCTGTGTCATGCGAAACCACTCAGAGCCGGTGCCAGGTAGACCACCCTAGGGAAAGCATTCCACAATCGAGGCCACTACCGAAAGGTCCTCTCCCTTCTTGCCTTCCTCTGCAATTCTGCAGGAAGATGCACTTAGAGGGTCCCAGACAGTTTTGTACAGGTAGATTCGTATCACAAAGTTAGGCTCTGAGTTTGAGTCACCAAGGTCACCCAAGGAACTTCATGGCTGAGTAGCAATTGAATCCAGGTCTCCCTAATTCCAGTCCAACAAAACCCAAATGACTACATCATGCTACAATAGCAAGAATACTGCATTCTGTGTAATGGCCTCCCAAATAACACTAATCAAATCCTTCTCTTTTTTCCTTTCAGAACCAGTGCGATGTAGTGATTAGCTTTGGACTAAAGGGGCCTCAGATTCAAATTCTGAATCAGACAAGAAGCCCACTGGGTGATTTTGGGCCAGAGACTGACCTTCAGCCCAACCTACTGCAAAGGACAGTTGTTAGGATACAAATGGGGTGAAAGAGGATCATGCATGCCACCTTGTGCTCCTTGGTGAAAAGGCAGGACATAAATTTAATAAACGCAGAAATAAGTAACAATATACAGCCCAAATAGAAATGAGTAACAATAAAACATACATATTCTAGTACATGCAGCAGTGTATCTCAACAATAAATAAGAAGCTCACAAATAAAACCCATTCACTGTGTTTTCTGTCTAAGAGTTTGAGTTTTTCAATTGAGCTTGATTAAAAAATGTGCATCTGTGCTTGAGAAGAGCACAGAAGCACACGCTCCAACAGTAGATGAACAAGGAGCAATAAGCAGTTGCCTTAAACGCAGATAAGGAGTCTGACTTCAGCGGCTGTACCTGTTTGTGGCTTCATGTAACAGTGGCAAAACAGAACTTTTATTTGTGATTGGGAAAGCTGGAATTCCTGCTAGGAGCATAAGTGCAACTGTATTCGAATTGCCATTCAGTCTGGTTCTTTTGACTTACACACTGGGTAGTACACATGTACATAAGTGTATAGGCCATCTCAACTTATTCTCAAACTCTTATTCTGTTATGGTTTACGTACATGTAAGCTGTAACTCTTGACTATGTTATGGATTTCGCATGACCTCTGAGGAAGGCCGAATTTCCCCCAAATGCTGGGCTTAAGGAAAAATCAAGGAACGCTTTGTGACCACGTGTCCTGCGGGGAGGCTCTTTGTTTTGCCCTAGACGTACGTGCAAAGAACGGCTCAGACCCCTTTCCCAGCTGTGAAACTGACAGGGTGACCTTGGCCCGGGCGCACCCGCTCTTCCCTTCAGGCTAACCTTGCAGGGCTGTTGTTGCAAGCACGACATAGACGGAAGTCACGCGCGTGGCCTTCAGCCCCCCAGGGAAAGGAAAGGAGCACTTTCACCTGACGACCCACCGCGCGACGGGGGGCGAACACCGCCCTACTTCCTCCTAGGGGCGCTTTTCCAGGGCGGGGGACGGGAGGCTGCAGGCGCCCTTCCCTTGCGCGGAAGGGAGCACCGCAGCCTCGGAGGTGCTTCCGAGGACTCCATTTCAAGGGGGCCTCCAGACCCGCCGCCCTCCTCTCGCCCCTTCCCCGCACGACCCCTCCCCCTCGGGGCGCCCTCAGGCTCCGCCCACGCCGCCTCCCGCTCACCTGCGGGCAGGGGCGGCGGCGGCGCGGGCCCGCGCGCGGCTCCCCAGCACATGGTGCCGGGCCCCTCCAGCTTAGCACCGCCAGTCGTCTGGCCTCCTCAAGCCGCGGCCGGCCGGAAGCGGCGTTACGTTGGTCCTCGCTTGGGGCGGTGGGATTGGTAGTTCTTCTTTGCGCACGGCTCTGCGGTGCCCGGGGTTGCCCGTAGGCGTCACCGCCTACGACTACCAGGAGCCTCTGCTCTGCCGACACCTTTGGATTGGCTCTTCGGGCCCTGGACTGCTGTTTTTTCCTGTCCGAGTGGGGCTTCCGCCCCAGCCGTGAACGCGCCGAGTTGCCCAATCGCGTAGCCTGAAAAAAGGAGGGGTGGGGCAAAATCGAGCGAGGAACAAGTCGAAGCGGAACGGGGCGGCGGACGGGCGAGCCAAAGGAACATGAAGCCGATTGGCTGGGTCGCTGCCCCGGAGCCAGCCAATAGCAACGCGCGGTGTGCGCGCATAAAAGGCGGCGCCAGGAGTCGCCCGCCCTCTCTGTGCTCGAGGCGGGCGCGCTGCCTCCGTGTTGGTGGCTGTGGCAGCGGGACCCGCGCGCGGCCTGGCCTGGCCGGTGCGCGCGCCCGCCCTGCCGGCCGCGCCGAGGGCTGTCCTGTGCCGCCGACAGAGCCCCTGCGGGCTGGGGGTGGAGCGCGAGGAGGTCGCAGTCGGCCCCGCGTGGGAACGGCCGGAAACCGGGCCCGCGTGCGGCCTCGCGAGGCCCTTCCTCGCCGGCCTGCCCGGCTGGGCTTTGCGCGGGGGCTGCCCCTTGCCGAGCCGGCCTCGCCGAAAGACGCTCTGCCGGTGCGCGGGCGTGCTGCCGGGAGAGAGGTGAGCACGGGGCCTCCTGGCGCGTCGTCGCCTGCGCACCTCGCGTGCTCGCCAGGGATGAGCTGCTTCGATTTTCTGACACCTCGTATGAGAGCTGCTTTCAGCTCCTGATTATGAGCGTGGGCTGAGGCTTGAGCGGCGCGGGTGCTGCGATCAGCGGCTGCTCGTGCGCGGTGGCAACTCCGCGTGGCAGGCGCTGAATTCGTGTTTTTTGCTTTTTAGGCTTCAGCTGGAAACGAGACCGGCTTTGACGTCTTCGCTGGACGAAGCAAAATGGTTTGCTGTGTGCTTTTATGGCGAAGCTAAATAGCTGAGCCTATAATGCGGGGAAACGGGTGCACAGTGTGGGATGAACTTGAATTTGGTTTTGGCTGAGAAACTTGGAAGAGGCATGGGGGTGGCCTGTTCTGTAAACGTAAACAGGTCTGACTGTTCCTCTCAGTTTCAAGAGTTAGTAAAAACTGATTAAGGTCTATGTAGAGTAGGTCCATTGACATCAATTGGGTCGTCACATTTCTGGAGCAGGGCTTCAAAGTGCTGGCAGCTTCCACTTGACAAGCGTGCCTTTTGTAGGTGCACTTGTACGATGCTCCAAAGTATGTTCCGTTTCCCCGCATATCTATCTACCCAGACATGGAGGTTATCTTCAGGTGTCCTCCAGGAGACCCTTCCAAAGGCAGGTAGGTGTGGTTACCGGGAGGGAGGGTCTTTTTGATTGTGGCACGGCCGGTTTTGGAATGAACTCTCCAAGGTGATGTATCCTTTTCAATGCCAGGTATATACATTATTTTTATATATACTATTTTGTTCAATTATGCTTATGTGCAATTGCCAATTTTAAGTATAGTTTTATTCTTTTAAATTAATGTGCATGTCTTTTTAACAAATTTAATAAGGATAGTAGAGTCACCACATAATATGAAAGAAGTTTTGAGTTTTCTTTAATGGACTATATTTTTTCTGGGCTTGTTCTGGTTAGATGTTGTAGCAGTCAGTGGTTCTAATCTAAAATTCACGTTGTAGGTTATTCCACTTTTGTCACCCAATGTGATAACTGGCTGGGTGACATCTGTTGCCCCCAATCCAAAAAGAACTTGGAGGCTTGGGTCTGCAGGACTCCCTTACAATTTTAATAAAGCTCTAAATTAGATCTCACCCCTGGGAAACAATGCCTCAGGTATAAAAGCTTTTTAAAATGCAGCCTATGGAATAAATTCTCTACCTTAAAGTAGTAGTCTAGATCCTGCAGTGCAGAGATGGGGTGAATACCATCCCAAGAGATTGAAGGAAGAATAAGATGTTCATTAATGGAAATTTATGAGAGAGACTAAAATGTCGCTTTTCCTGGTTGAGGTTAAAAATTCTTAGATATAAACTAATTCCTAAATTGACTTTCCCCACTAAATCGCAATAGTTTTTCTGTTAGAGCTGACTTCCTTGTGATAGGATAAAAAACCTTAAAGTTGTCATCCTTTTGACAAATCTTGCTGCAAGTGGTAGGTGTTATTTTTGTCAAGATTATTCATGTTATTTAAACAGGAAAGTGAGTTTGCCAGTTTTGAATATGGGTTGTGTTCTGTTGATGAGATCTCAAGAACGGAGTCTTATTTGTCCATACTACCAATAGAACTGCCACTAAGACTTAACCATAATAAATGGGGTGTCCAATAAAAGCCTTCTGAATGCAGAACATGTGCTGGTAGGTACCCATTTTCCAGAAAATACACTACATATGCTAATGTTTTTTCCAGTACAAAGTACAGAGGTGAAGAGCAAATGTATAAACATATAAGGGCTTTTTAAAAAATACTGAGTGTATTGCAGATGTTAAACTCTGACTTGGAAAACATCTTTGACTGAATGTGACCACCCAATGTATTCCTGACATTTTGTACATACTTTGTGTAATGAAGTTGATGGGACGCTGGAAAATATTTACTATATGAAGGTATTGAAAGCTGCATAACTAAAGGCAGGACATCCTTCACTCAATATTCCAAGTGAAGTTGACACCCAAGCAAACAGGTGTGGGCTTGTTGACTCATCATGCAGCTGGATCACAAAATGTTATGCTTCTGTACATGGGTACTCAAGCTACAGTCCATGGGCTGAATCTGGCCCACCATACCCGTTTATCAGGCCTGCCATAGGTTTTGGACTCACTTGGAGAGGACGATCTCTGAGCAAGTCCAAAAGCTCTGAGCCGGCGTAGGCATACTCAGTGGGGAGATGGGCGCGATCGCGGTGGTGCTGGGGGGGGATAGCCATGGTTGCGCCCATCCTCCCCCCCCAGCATGATTGCGGACATTGTAGCTATATCCCTTGAATAGGGACATGCTCTTCCCCACCTCATCTTGGCTTCTGCAGCCCAAGTGAGTGAGGCAAACATTTTTCAATTGCTTTTTAAATTTTCAATTAATGTGCAGAGTTCATTCCTATTTTTTTTTCAAACTATAGTCCAGCCCCCTAACAGTCTGAGGGACAGTGAACTTGGCCCCCTGTTTAAAAAAGTTTGAGGACCCCTGCCTCTGTGTGATATTTGCTGAATAAGCTTTGCCGAAAAACTGGAAGGGTTCTGTGACTGCAACGGTCCTGACAATCTTTGGAGGAATTGTTTCGGGACTGCTTGCTGATGTTTTCTTTTGTCAAACATTAAATAGGAACCTAAAATTAGTATATCTCGGTTCGCTCATAAAAGCATTCCTGATATATTAAACATAAAATAAAGTTTATTCAGAAAACTACAACTATACTGGATTTGGTTTTAAATGTTCTTAAATGTGGTGATATTTAGTTAACAGCTTTTCTGTACTGTCCTTCACTGAGTCCCAGGACAATAATACAAAAAAAGCACAGCATCAACCATCAAATGACGACAAAACCCATCTCTAAATGGTGTCAACACATAAAATGTTTTGGTCCGATGACATAACTGGGGTGCCACCACAGAAGGCGCTTCTCTGGGTAGCCACTCTCCTGATCTTCAGGGAGGGTTCCCAAGGGAGGACCTCCTGTCCAGATCATATGGGGCAGGCAGGTATGTATATTTTGTAAGCGGTGTTACCCACAAAAGACTGTTCAGTGTTCCTAAAGGAGCCTTCCTGAACTTGTTGGCCTCCCAGCATCTTGAACTGCAGTGCCCAGCATTCCTGACCACTGGCCAGGCTGCCTGAGGATGATGGGATCTGGAGTCAAGCATTTCTGGAGACTACCAGGTGGTGGAAAGTTGTTCTAATGCAACAAAGATTTGCAAAAAGCATTAAAATCATTTGAATAGTATGCTGAATTTCCTTCAATTTTTTTCTATCATTTCAGAATTTCTGGAAATTTTACACTTAAGTCTGTACATTAAAAAACCAGTCTTGTACTCTGGTGCAAGCCAAGGATCTCATTAGTTGGGGATGGAATGTCAGTGTTCACTTTACTTTGAGAACAAAAGTGGATCATAAAATATATTACAGTGCAGAATACAGTGGTACCTTGGCTCACAAACTTAATCTGTTTCACAACTCTGGTCACGACCCCAATTGGTTGTGGGCCAAGTCAAATTTCCCCATAAGGTTCCATGTAATTGATTATTTTATTTAGAAGGCTTCTATGCCGCCCCATTCACCGAAGCCTTGGGGTGGCTCACAATGAGTCAACCTGGCCCGAAAAATAAAATAAAAATAAATAATATTAACAATTAAAATAGCGTTTGAATAAAAAGGTCTTCGCCTGGCGCTGAAAAACAAATAATGACGGCGCCAGGCGGACCTCTCTGGGGAGCGCATTCCATAGACTGGGCGCCACCACAGAGAAAGCCCTCCGAGTACTTACCCTCCTAATATCCTTCACGGAGGGTTCCTGGAGGTAATTAAGGTTAGTATGTTCTGTAATGTTTTAATCACAAAAATTTGAAGCAAAGTGACTAAGAACAAAGGTTGCAAGT
>NW_025336386.1:1337509-1351694 GCF_004798865.1 Varanus komodoensis
AAAAAAATTTGATGGAATAAGGAACAAAAAAAAAGGGCGTTAAGGCCCCCCCCCCCCCAGGATTGTTTCAAATTAAAACAGGGATGGTGGGGGCCCCCCCCCCCCCCCCCCCCCCCGGTATGGTTGCACTTGTGCAGGCAAGACAGATGCAGAGTTCACAACCTAGGGCAACTTTTTTCTGAAACTTTTGTTCGTGACCAGATTTGGTCATGAACTGAGGCATTCATGAGCTGAGGTAACTATCCTATATAAACTTAATTTGGTTGGCATCAGTGAGGAAGGGATGCAAGTATTTATAGCATGAAGCTTGGGTTTTCAAGGCCTGGAAGTCTTGAAAGACAGACAACCATCATTAAAAAATATTTTATTAAGAGGAGCAAAAAAGCTATAAACAGCTAGTAATTTCATAGTACATAAATAACACTGTTTAAGGTGCTTAAGACGTGGACCTCCCTCTGCTGCTTGGTGGCAGTAAAAGCCTATGTAGAAAACGCCAGGTCCTGCAGAGAGGCTGTCAGTGCCTCTATCGAGAAGTGGAGGTTGCAGAAGCCAAGCTGCAGAGACGGGCACGAGCCAGCTGGCAGACGCCTTCCGAGGGGACAGTGCAAAGCTGGCCTGGTCCCCACACGCTACACACGCTGGCTCCCCCGATCGGGGTGTGCAAGTGCAAATGAGCCTTGAAGCGTACAGTGAGCGGTGAGCACACACAACATGCAAATCGGCTCCAATGCAAGAGCTTAGAAACAGTTTAGTTGGGAAATGAGAAAATCCAGGTAAAGCCTCTGAAATTAAACAGAATCAAAATACATTTCGGAACAAAAGCCTGGCGATGACTAAGGTATGTAAATAAGCTGCAGGGTATGCAAAGCACCGAGTGGGCTTCCCCAGGTGGCCTCAGCTGCAGTGTCAGGTGCGTCCTTGTGCAAGGGGCAGGTGCCACAGCTTCCTTGGGCCAGCGCATGTGCTTTCCCCAGAGCTGCTAGGAAACCTCCAGATGAAACTCCTGCTCCATAACCCATACCAACTCCCTACTTTCAAACCAGTGGGACACGGGAGCCAGAGAGAATTCTGAGAGGCATGGACTTGCCTCAAGCCAACAGGAAGCACCACCAGGCCCTGGCTTCACCCTCAGGTCAAGGGCTTCCTGCAAACATCCCTTGCCTTTAGACTTCTGCCAATGAGGAAGAGTGCTCTTCTGCTCCCCTAAAACCATCTCAATGGAAGTCGGCACACTCGAAGGGGTCTAACCCTCCTCACTTCTTGCTGCGCTAGACTTTGACTTGAGTTTTCTCTTGGCTGTAGCCTGCTATCCACTCTACCTCATCCCGCTTGCTTGCATACAGCCGGGTGCTTGGTTAGTGAAGGACAGCAGGGACCTGCCATCCTCCTTGAGAAGCAGTCACAGAAGACAAACCAAGGATGTTTTACAGTTGAGTAGGAGACAAATTGCAGTAAAACATATTTCAAACATACAAAACCAGCTTTCTCTGTATTACACTTCTCTACAAAAGCTCAAAACACCCAAAGCATTTGTGCTCAAAAGGTCAACCAGTAGTACTTCCAGTAGCAAAAGAACCAAGAGCAAAGTAGACAGGAATATATAGTAAAACTCAGCAGGAAACAGCAATTCCCTTCTGTCTCCCTTGGGCCACTAGAAATGGTGCTTGCAAGACACACGTCAGCCACTGAGGTGGTGCCCACACGAACTTCCACAACCCCCACTCATTTCAGTGGTGTTCATGCTGGGTTCTTGCAGAGCTGCTCAAAGGCCAGCAGCAGCCCAATTCCAGTTCCTAATCAGCCCAACCCTCCAGCTGATCCTTTAAAAGCCATACTTGGCTGCCTGGAAAGACTGGGCCTCTGCTTTTTCCAAGCTTTCACATGTCCCGTTTCGCCCAGACAGACAAGACACAAAACAGCACGTGGTTTCTGCAAGGATGCAGTGGGAGAGCAGCACACCGATTCAGCGGCACACACTGGGAAGCTTGTTGCAAGGGGTGCGGCTGGGCAGCAGCACGGACGTTCGGCTGCTCACGGTCTGCAGCAGCCAGCACCTTTCACTTCCTTCTTGACGTAGTCGTGAAGCTTAAACCGGGGCTCGCTGGGCAGCTTCAGAGATCTGTGCTTCAGCTCCCTGCACGTGAGACAGAGGCTTCGGTGACTCCGGTCTCCTAAACATCGCTGCGGGCCTCTGAGAGCCACTTCGCCAGCTCACCGCAGCAGACAAAAAATGGCCTTTTGTGGCACAAGTGGCTGACACATGGCAGAGGGTGAGGACACCTCCACAGCCCATTCACTCCTATGCACAGGCCAGCCTGCTTCATTCTGTCAGGACCAGGAGGTCACGCCAAAGGGCAACCCACTTGGAAAGAGGCACCGTTCGGACAGCTAGTTTAATGCTGCCAGTTCCCCACCATGTTATCAAACGGGACTTCTAGCAGACTGCAGTCTTGCGGCAACCTAGTCTGTGTTTTACGGTCAAGGTTTGGACTCGGACTGATTTCTTTTGCACATGCGTCACTACCAGTGACGGGCCATGTCTGCCCTTCAAGCCTTAATCTGCCCAATTCTCTGAGCCTGTGACATCAGGCGTGTTTGCTCTTGCCCTGCTTACACCTCTCCGATACTTACCTCCTGCTTTATTACATCTTGTAAACAAAGTGAGGTAGCTTGAGGCCTGGTCATTGCATACTTTTGAGACAGTCCCCAAAAAGATAAATTAGGAACGACCTCTGCATTAGAGTCAAAGGTGTACTGACTGCATGTTGGTGGACAACCTCACAATTCTTATTTAACTAACTACACGGTACTACTGCTCAGACAGAAATCCAAATTCATCTGGCTCTGCTGTAGATTTCTTTGAGTTACCTTGCCCTGCCCCGCAAGTGTGCCACCTTCCCCTAAACTGCTGCTCCTGGGGTGCTGAGGTTGGGGGAGACACAGGCAGGTCACATGCTTAGTGTGAGACGAGGCTCAGAGGCCTTCCTGGCTTCCGCACTTCACCACTGTGTCATACCAGCTCCCCAAACTCAGCTGAACAGCAGATCTGCTGGGATTAGCAGAAGCTGGGGGCTTCTTGGAGGCCTCTGGGTGGGCACTGGTGAGGCTTGGCCTGCATCAGCTCGACGCTGCCCAGCTTCCGGCCTCCTGCAGCCCTCCTGCAACTTTCTGCGAAAAGCAAGTGGCATGTGCTGGCCCTGTGTCACGGGCAGGCACGCGTTAAGGGGAGCAGAAGGAAACTGCTTACTTGGCAATGGCTACGAATGCCAAGTCGACATTCAGTCCGCTCCTGGCACTGGTCTCCATAAAGGGCACTCCGTATTCCTGCACGACAAGTAGAAAAACAATTTGCATCCGTCAGTGCCCACCTGTCCCTCACACGGCCTGTCAGAAGTCTGGAGGGGGCACCCCCTTAGGGGATGGAGGCCACTGGGCTGCCTCGCCACTGTCGTTCCACACGAGACCGGCCCGTGTCCAGATTGTCCCAGCAAGCAAGTTATCCTCACGGAACAGGCAGCCCCACAAATACCTCGGTGAAATTCAGCTGTGGCTTTACCACAGTGGTAGGATAGTGAAAAAAGCTTGGGGGGGAGTGCTTGGGCCAAAGCAGGTGAAATTGCTTTGCTTCTGGGTGCTCTGGAAGCTAATGAAGAGACACTGCTCACATGTGCCATTGTGTGGCTCCTTGGCAGATTACCTGCAGAACGCTGGGGGCGGTTTGGTCCACAGGTGCGTGGCAGAGTTTGTCATGCACACACCTGGCAGACTCCATAGGTGGGGGCTATTTATTTGTTCTTTTGCTGGTCAATCAAAAGCCATTATCTGAGCTCGAACATGCTTGCTGTGTCAGTGCTGCCCCTCTGCGAGACAAACCCATCTAGGCAGATGCTTCATCGCGAACTAAGAATTTTTATCCATCTGCTTTGACTCCAGTTGGAAAATGAAGCCATATATCAAGCACAGGTAAAACATGTAGTTATACCTTGATTTTTGATTTCATGTAAATGCAAAAAATAGGGAAATCACTATTCAGAGTGGAGTATAGTCCATACTCCACTCTGAATCAAGCACAGATGTTACATTATAATTTTAAAATCCTTGGAGTTGCAATGACAGCTGGAAGCATGTGCACCATGCCAAGCATCATCGTGCTCACTGCTGCTCATTCTGTGACACGGAGAGCAAAGTGAATTCTGTTGGCAAAATTCCCTTCACGTGCATCATGCGTGTCTTGCAGAAACTAGGCTCCTGGGACAGCATTTCAACACATTTTGGGGGAAAGGACACAATGCGCAGGCTGGGTTGGTGCCTGTACCTTGGCTAATTTCTCCCCGTCTTCTCGCCTCACCACTCGCTCCTGAGTTGAGTCCACCTAGGCATGACAGGAGAAGAACAACCGTTGGCATTGAGAGCCCATTCCTGGCTGCATGAGCCGTGCTAGTGTAAGGAAGAGCTTTGTGGAGTCAGATGGGCATCCGCTCCCTCTGATGACTCGCCTTTTGCACAGAAAAAGCATCTCTTGCCACCCCTCTTCTTGCCAGTGGCTTCCATTGCAGGCAGGAGTGTCTGGGGCATTCTGTTGCTACACCAAAAGCTGGACTACTCACCTTGTTTCCCAGCAGCATAAGGACCACATCTTGCTTGGCATATTCATGGATTTCTGTCAGCCAAGCCTAGCACAGAAAAAAGACAAAAGCACCTGAAACGCCATCACAAGAGCCAAGGCCAGAAACCAGGACAGTCGGGGGTCTTGGGTTTTCTGCATCACTCAAAGAAACTGCCCAGGAAACCTTTCTTGGGAACTATCAAACAGAACTGGAAACGGCCCCAGAGGCAACCAAATGGCTCACTCCGGTGGCCACGGAGCCCCATCCTTACGGAGCAAGTTGTTCACTGGGTCAGGGTTTCAAGTGTGGGAAGGCAAAGTGGCTGTACTCCACACTCATGTCTTTATACCAGTTGGGCTTGTTGGGTTGATGGCAGAGGACAAGGAAGGGAGCGCTGGATGGACCGGAAAGGCTGCAGACTTGCCAAGAAGGCAAATTGCAAAGTGGGGTGGGGTGTGGGCTGCTCCACAGCCCCCCTTTTGCAAGCATTTCACTGGCTACCGGTCTGTTTCTGGGCACTGCTCAGAATGTTGGTTTTGACCTATTAAGGCCACATGGTTTGGAAGGGCCTGAAAGAGCATCGCCTCCTGGTGGAGCTTCCCCGGTGCCAAGGTTCCTGCAGGCCTTCAAAACAGCCACGTTTTGTGGGGGCATTTCCCCCGGGCTCCGGAGCATCTTGCTGAAGAAAGCGAGGCTCTTCGTTTCCTTCCCACTAACAGGTAAAGATCTTTTCAGGCAGGCAGCCTCTGCCCTCTCAGCTGATACCTTGCTAATAGGCTTGTTAATTAGTTTGGTGCTGTTTGTTTTGCCAGTTGTGTTTCAACAGCTTTTTAAACATGAACTTGCCCTTATGCTATGCTTAAATTTAGGATTTGTTAACCTGGTTTTTGTTGTTAGCCAACTAGAGTGCCATTCTTTTGCTGGAAAATTAAAATTAAAGCTTTGACACTATGGTTTTATGCACAAGCCTCCGGTCAAGCCAAAGTCCTCTGAAAATGTACACAAGGATGCAGGAGCCACAGGGTGATGGGACAGCTCCAACCAGGCAGGCCACAGAATTCCATGGCCAATTTCACCAGCTGGCCATAACTGAGCATGTAACACCATTTTTAGGAGACTGGGAAGAAATGTGCAAGCAGCGGGGTGTGCAGAACCTCAGATCTGCAGCCAGACGTTTCTGAAGCAAGAGCAAGTGCTCAGTCCAGGAGCCACTCAGCCTGCAAATGCAAAGTTCTTGAATATTTGCATCCAATTCTGGAACAAAAGGTTTCAGTGTCAAGCCCCTATAGCATTATTCATGTGCAAGTGTTCTGGAACATCTGCAGTGACCTGGTAAATAATCCCAGGTATCCTAACCATTCGCTTTCTCCGTAAAATCTGCTGTAAAGGCTGAGAGACTAGATTTACATCTGTGCGAGTGGAGAGGAGGCACTGCTCCCCGGCAAGGCTCTTGCGTCACCTGCAGAGCATCCCATGTCTGCACTCAGCATCTCCAAGCAGGGCTGAAGCTCCAGAGAACTTCCAGGCAGTGTCAAGGAGGCTGGGTGAGATGGACCCAGCAGGGGCCAACTCGGGTAGCTGCTCCCGGTGCTCCTTAGTCCGTGGCCACCAGTGCTGCTCGGCTGGCAAGGTCTAACCCCTCGTTAGCCAGAGTCTGCCTTCTGACGTGCTTTCCATGGGGTGCCTCTTTCTCAGCCCAGAAGCAACAACTGTGTTCACCTTGACATTCAAGGGGCCCTTTCTGGCACCTTTTCCAGCTCAACAGCGTTCTGTCAGCAGCACCCAGAACCCATCCACTTCAGTTACAGGGCATCCAGCAGGTGCCACGCTCTCCAGAGTGCTCTTACTTCAAGCACAGCCAGGATGATCTGCCCCGAGACCTCCCTGCTGCCCAGGAGGACAAGGAGTACCTGGGGCGGGGGCCAGGCCTCCTGCTTGTTCCTCCGCCGTGTGCTCCAAGTGCCGGGGTTCTCTGAATGGCAGCTGCCCCGACCGAGGAGGCATCATGTTTTTTGCTTCCAGCAATGTTGTATTAACTCTCGATCTCCAGCTTTGCAATTCTGCCCCCATAACAAGGCGCAAGATCTGAGCAGGCTGGCTCCTCTCTGGACAGACACGCACATGCTGCCTTGTCGTGAGCCACTAGCAAAGCGCGCATGGCCTCCCAGACTCAACGCCATTCAGGCCTTGCTGGGAGACACAGCAGAGAAGTGCGTCTAACTCATCTCTTCCTTCTCGTTCTCAGTGTGAGCTACTTGGCAGCGTATGAATGCAAATAGCACAGTTGATTCGAAAGCTTCCAGGGGAGACACTGAGGGGCAGCAGGCCAACGGAGGCTGTGCACTGGGGCAAGAGGCTGAGGTGGCCAAGACCAGTCCTGGGCAGCCAGCAGGGCATTCCTGGCCTGGCTGCTGAGCAGTCAGCTCCATGAGTTCCAGCAGGGCTTATTCCCAGACAGGCCTGCAGCTTAAGGCAACCTTAAGCCCTCCAGGTGTTTTGGATGGCAACTCTGACCCACAGCCTTGAATTAGGGCAGGGGATTAGCGAGCACTGGTCGAGTTCAGCTGGCCTGGAATCCCAACCCGGGCCCTTTCTGCTGGCTGCAGGTTGCGGTTTCCTGGCTCACACACATTTCTTCCCACGTTCTGAGCGGCTGAAATGCCTTTAAGGCCTCATTACTTGAAGCAAGACAATGAAGCCACAGTACAAGGGTCTTTTCTGACCCCTCGCCCGCCTGCCTCTGGAGCCTAGTGCTCAGCCTCCCAGCCGGTCCCAGCCCGATCTGAGGCAGGGCTTCCAACAGCTCCAGGTATAAAGGCAAGGGAAGAAAAGGGCAGGCACCCTCCAGATGGCTAATCTCAGGCACCGAAGGCCAGGCCAGGCCAGGCCGGTGTTTTCCCTACCCGGCACTTGCTGCATTTCCACCACTGGCCCTGGACATGGGAAGTTCCTGCTGCCTCCTCAGATCCGGTATCCAGAGCCGCCTGTGCTTCTCCACCACAGACAGCCATCGGCCCACATACTAGTCTGCTACTGCTTGGGGACTGCCTCTCAGCCGGACCTGGGCTGACAGCTGCCTTCCTTGAAAGAAAGACAGCAAAGAAAGGTGCCTGCAAAAGCCTTGTGGTGCTCGACAGGTGAGCGCACTCATGTGGGCATTTGCTTTTGCACCTTTAGCCCACCTCATTGGCCGTGTGCAGCTCTACAGAGACTTCTGGAGGGGGTTTATGCACTACCTATGGGATTTCTTTCCAACCTCACTGTCTACAGCAATTCCTGAAACTGCCACCGTATGCACGGCACGAAAACACCAGCACTCCCAGGAACGCACTCCTGTCTGAGGCATGGGACCGCCACCTGCAGCAGCAAATGCCGGGTGGACGGGACAGCTGGCCAAGTGCCACTAGACCCGCTGCTGCTGCTGCTGCTGCCGCTGCCAGAGTGATGCTGGAGCAGTTCCTCCCTACCGCCTGGCCCAGCCCCCAAGGCCTTTCCATCCAGCATCCAGCCTCACCCGCCTCCCCTCATTCTGACTCGGGGCACTTCTCCATGCTCTTTCTCCCTCTTCTCCGCAGCACCAGGCAGGGAGCAGGGTTTGAGCGGAGCCCTTTCCCTAAGGAGAGCTGACCGAAGAATGCTCAGGACTAGCCTCTTCCTCTCTGAGAATTAGTGCAGGGCAAGGGGCCCCGATGACTGGAGAAGGGCTGATGTTGTTCTTATCTACAGGAAAGGGAAGAAATGAACCTGAGAACTGTAGACAGCTAGGCTGACATTAACCCCTGGAAAAATTCTGGAACAGATTATACAACAAGCAGTCTGCAAGCTCTTCGAAGAAAATGCAGTGATAACTAGAGCCCAACATGGATTTCTCAAGAACAAATCCTGCCTAATTTCATTTTTTGGCTAGGTAACCTCCCACTTGGGCTGTGGGAATGCTATAGACATAATCTATGTAGACTTTAGCAAAGCCTTCAGCAAAGTGCCCCATGATATCCTGATTACTAGACATATATCAGGTGGATTCAAGATTGGACTCAGAGAGTGCTCATCAACCACATGTTGGGGATTACATGAGCGGAGCTGACTGGAGCCGGGGGTCAGGCTTGGTGGCCCAGGAGGGCCTTTCTGACTCACTTGGTTTCTATGTTTCTATCAATGGCCCCTTCTCAAACTGGGGAGAACTCAAAATGGGGGAGCAAGATGAGGTGCTGTTCAGTAGGCAAGAGCACTGTCAAAATATGCCAGAGGTCAAGAACCTGGAAGGCAGCATGATGAGGAGTGAGCCTCTGGTAGCAGCTGCTGAAAGCAAGCTTCCCCCAGGACTCCCAGGTGGTGTGCAAAGGGCCCTGGCAGCTGCAGGTGACAGAGGGACCAATCCTGCAACACCAGGGCTGCTGTTCTGGCACGTGGCCCACAGGAGTGGCCCTGAAACTGCCCAGATCCTGACAAGCCAGGTCCAAGATCTCCATCACCCATTTCCAGCATTCCTGCTGCACCTCCCTGCCTTTGCCCCAAACTCCCAGTAAGCAGCACACGGGCTTCAAGCATATTTGGCTGATTAAAATGATGGCAGTTCTTCCAAGATGTCTTTTGTCTTGTCTTTTCCTTGTGTTACTGAAAACCCTAACAAAACCAAGAGCAGGGGGGATGTTACAGCAGAAAAGACCTCCAGGCACACTGCCCCTCTTGCGCAGCACAACATGTCTGGATCTGGGCACAAGATGGGGCTAGAGCAGCATTGCGGAGGCGAGAAAACAATTTGTATGTGCGGCATGCCCAAAAACCACGGCTCATGCTGCAGGACGGAGGCTGCTTCGCGGAGATTACCATTCGCTGTTTGTGTTTTAAAAAACCAGGGGAGGGCCCAGCTGAGCAACACCGACCAGAATTAAAGACTCAGAACCTGGTGTCCTTTTCCAGCTGGCTTTTGACTCTGCCCTCTGGGTTGGACAGTGCGTGATTGTGCACAAAACTGCACAGCACCCTTGACGGGCAGCACCGTGGTCAGCGCCTACATAAGCTCCTCAGACGAGCCCATCGCCTCCGGAGACGGCTGTTTCGTTCCCGAACCTTCGTATCAGCATGGAGGTCCTCACAAAGTTTGGTCTAAATCCTCCTCTTGTCGGTCAAACCCACTGAACTGGACTGCTCTATCTGAGGACAACTTTGCTCCCCTAGGAATGCAGCGACCCTTCATGGCTTCGAAAAAGCCTGCGACTCCCAGCGTGCTCCCATGGCTCGATCACATGCACGGCTGTGTCCCTCACGGCTGCACACCTGGTGCGCCCAACCTGGCCTATGAACCCCCTGGACACGTGGCACAAGCCTTCCCTGCTCCCTGAGAAGCCTCCTGCACACACGGCCAGCTCCCCATGGGGCACTGCGGCCCACAAGGAACCCTACGTGGGCGTTCGACGCACCTCACTCTGACCGGGGTGCACACACCCCGAGGAAGCATCTCTGCGTGGATGGGAACACTGGCTGGGTGATTCTAGGGGAGGCAGGGGGGCTGCTGCGCGGTCGCTGAGATCTGCCCACCAGGCACGGCGCATGTCCTTCCCTGCTTCTCCAGTAACCCCTAGGGGGTACTATGGGGTGGCAGAACAGTGCAAAGGCACAAGTGAGAAAAGCCGCTTCTTTCACGCGTAAATGCAGCATGGTTTCTGCTCTAAAAAACTGAGCAAAGGGGCTGTTTAGACACAGAAATAAAACTGGTGGATCTAAAGGGCCCATAAACAACTATGAGTAGCCTCATTCGCGCTTCCTGTGGAAAAGCCCTCTGTGAATGCAACCCCCAAACCGCAACAGCAAGAGTGTGAACACTGTCACTGCCACCTGGGACCCTCCAGGGGCCTTAGTGCACCTCCCACCACCCAGAGCCAACAGGCTGAGGTGGCAGGAGCTGGAGGGTGCCAGGCTGAGGAGTCCTTCCTACAGTTTGTGCAGAGGGCATGGGGCAGCAACGTGGGCACTGTGCCGGGGCCCAAGGCTCTTTACCAAAGAGCTAAAGGAGGCTGCCAGATCAGAGGAGTCCTGAAAACACGAACTCCTGCGTCTCGCAGGGGGCACTTTAAGGCTGAACTGGCAACTGCTACTCGGTGGGGAGGGGAAAGACATGGGGTGGGGCTGCAACCAGGAGCCGAGCATTCCCTCCCTCCTCACCCACTCCTCTGCCCAGGACCCTCCAAAGGAATGGCGGGCCCCTTTGGTGAACTGTCTTAATTTAGCAGGGTCTTCAAACTCTTGGATACATTTTCATCTCTCTGAATGCTTTCATTCAACTGCCACTCCTGCTAGCCCCCTAATGTGTGTGGATACTGTTGTCATTTTTATTGTAATTGTGTTCTAATCCCATCTTTTGTTGCTTTAGGCACCTGGGGCATCCTGCAGAAGGGAGATGTAAATCAAAACATGCAAACAGGCATGGGAGTGGCTCCCCCCCATCCCCGAAACGTGAGCACCCCCAAGGGCGCTCTGCACAGACCGCACAGCGGGAGCTGTCACCTCCGAGCTCTCCGTGTGCCCAGGACCAAGCAATTAGGAGCTTAATTAAACCCCCCCTCCTCACCCACAAAATCAGCAGGCAAAGCAGGATGGTTCTATGCAACCAGGTAGAACTACGACTCAGCCGAGCAGCATCTGCTTATTTGCGCAGCCTGATAATTAAGGGCCATTAGTCACCTCTGCGATTTAATTCCTATTGAACAGACTACGAAATTGGAAGTAATTACTAGCTCTGCTATTGGGTTTTCTTCCTCAGTCACTTCTCAAACACAGAAGATGTTTTAAGAGGACAAAGAAATATCAGTGAGCAAAATGGAAGCACATTGTTGTGTTAACACTCTCAAAAGCACTACACAGGCCTTGGTGAACTTTGTGAAAAGAAAGGCAGGACCACCCAGCACAGACAGGTCATAGGAGAGAGCTCTGACAAAACATGATCCACTGGAGAAGAAAATGGCAACCCACTCCAGTATCTTTGCCATGAAAATGGACAGTACCAAAAGGCAAAAAGATATGACGCCGAAAGATGAGCCCCTCAGGTCGGAAGGTGACTGCAACCAAGAAATTAAAAGACACTTGCTCCTTGGGAGGAAAGCTATGGCAAATCTAGACAGCATACTAAAAAGCAGAGACATCACCCTGCCGACAAAAGTGCGTATAGTCAAGGCTATGGTTTTCCCAGTTGCAATGTATGGCTGTGAAAGTTGGACCATAAGGAAGGCTGAACGCCGAAGAATTGAGGCCTTTGAATTGTGGTGCTGGAGGAGACGCCTGCGAGTCCCTTGGACCGCTAGGCGATCAAACCGGTCAGTCCTAGAGGAGATCAACCCTGACTGCTCTTTAGAAGGCCAGATCCTGAAGATGGAACTCAAATACTTTGGCCACCTAATGAGAAGGAAGGACTCCCTGGAGAAGAGCCTAATGCTGGGAAGAAGAGATGGCAAAAGAAGAAGGGGACGGCAGAGGATGAGGTGGCTGGATGGGGTCACTGGGGCAGTGGTGTGAGCTTGAGTGGACTCCAGTGGATGGTGGAGGACAGGAAGGCCTGGAGGAATGCTGTCCATGGGGTCGCGATGGGTTGGACAAGACTTCATGACTAACAACAACAAAATGCCATTCTTCTCATGGTCATCCATGCATTCACAGACACGGGCTCGAGCAACAGCGGAAGGCCGAGGTCGGAAGAAACCTCTGCAGCTCGACACCACAGAGTGGGCAGGGCTGCCCGTCCCCTGTGGAGTCTGGCTATAAGGGGCCCCCGCCCAGTGCCCCGGAGAGCCCACTGTCCCCAGGCAGTTGAACAGAAAGACATCAGCCCCAAGGAGGCGACGGTGGCTGGTTCCATCCTTTGTGTGTGCCCACGCCTCCCAGGGAAGCCATGGGGCACAGCCATGTGTGAGGAAGGATGGCCCCTGGACTGATCAAGCTTCACCCTCGCAGTTATTATGGCACATGGTGGCCTCGATTTGGTGATGGGGCAATGCAGATGCCTCTGAGCAGGCAAGGCCGGCTGTCTCAGGGAGGCCGTCTGGGAGATGCTGAGTGACCATTCCAAGAGGCTTCTCACCTGTATCACTGTTAAGCAAACTGTCCTTCACCTCGTAACCGTGTGCTCATTTCTCCTAGACGCAGACCTGGCATTTGCCCGTTAAATCTCATTCTGCTCTTTTCAGCCCAGCACTCAAACCTATCAAGATCACTTTGAATGTTGTCTTCTGTTTCTAGCTAACCCATTCAACTTGGTGTCGTCTGCAGGTTTGATTAGCTTGCCCTGCGACTCTTCGTCCAAGTTGTCATTAAAAATGTTGAAGAGCGCTAGTCCAAGGACGGAGCATCGCCATGGCCCACTCATTTCCTCTCCCCAGTCGAAGAAGGTGCCATTGAGAAGCAGTCTTTCAGTCCAATTGAAACATAAAAACAGAGCGAGTCAGAAGGGGTCTCCTGCGCCATCTAGTCTGACCCCCGGCTCCAGCCGGCTCCGCTCACGACATGCCCACCATGTGCACAACCAGCCTATCCTAGAACACCCGCACCGATGGGGCCTCAACAACCTCCCGTGGAAGCCCATTCCACACCCTCGGGGTCCCAACTGTCAGGAAGTGCTTCCTGGCATCCAAAGGGAACCTGGGATCCCTGAGCTTTGCTCCGTTGGAGTGTGTGCTGCCCTCCTCTGCAGGGGAGAACAGGTCTCTTCCCATCTCCATGAGACATCCCTTCACATACCAGTATGTCGCCAGCAGATCCCCTCTGAGTCTCCTCTTCTCCAGGCTGAAGAGACCCAGTTCCCTCAGTCTCGCCTCATACCCCATCCCCTGCAAACCGGCCACCAACTTTCTGGCCCTACACTGCACTGACTCTAACCTGGCTATATCCTTTATGTAATGAGGGGCCTGAAACTGAGCACAGTACTCCAGTTGCAGGCGCACTAGAGTCATGTAGAGTGGTAGTAATACCTCTCTCGATCTAGAAGCCACACTTCTGGCTATGCAACCAAGGGTGGCATTCACCCTCTTGACCACTGCATCACACTGCTGGCTCATGTTTAGCCTGCAGTCAACCGGTACCCCGAGGTCCCTTTCACAAGTTCTGCTCTCCAGCCACCTGTCCCCTAACCTGTACTTATGACACTTATTCCCCAAGTGCAAGACCTTGCACTTACCACATTGAACGCCATCCTGTTGTCTCCTGCCCACTTCCATAGTCTGTCCAGATCCTTTTGGATCTGGAGTACCTGCTCCTCAGTTGTGGCCACTGCTCCAGTTTTAGTAACGTCTGAGAATTTGATCAGCAGACTGTTCACCCCTTCTTCCATGTCATTGATGAAAAGATTAGACAGGATCGGCCCCAGGACAGAGCCCTGGGGGACTCCGCTTGTCACTGGCTGCCATCCCGATGATTCCTCACTAATGGTTACCTTCTGCTTTCGGTCAGTCAGCCATGCCCTAATCCACCGGACAGTGCTTTGGTGTATCCCAAAACTCCTCAGTTTCTCAACCAGGATATCATGGGGCACTTTGTCAAAGGCCTTGCTGAAATCCAGGTATACCACATCCACTGCATCCCCTCCATCTAGC